>NC_143195.1:7280000-7445000 GCF_051530095.1 Phoenix dactylifera | reverse complement strand
TACTCCTAAAAATATATGTAGTAGTGCGAGTAAGGATCGTTCCCATAGAGAGTATCTAGCCTAGTTTTATGCTACTTGAACAAGGATGGGGGAGGGGGTTGAGTATAATGAAAACAATAAAACAACTAAGGAAGAATTCAGATTAAAGTATTGAAATCAACCAAAAGAACAAACCTTAGTCTAAGTCAACATCCACCATTGAAATTTTACAACTGATCATTGATGCAGATATATATCAATTCGCACTTTGAATATTCACTGTTGGAACTATTTTCCTATCTCTTCTTAGTCGTAGTTAATTTAAAAACAAGCGATCTAATTAACTCTAACTACTAAACAACCCAAGACAAGCGCTAAAGGTTTAATCTAGCAGCAGCCTTAAGAATTAGAGAGATCAATGAAGTTAAACAACACAAACATAAGCGGTTGCATTTAATTTAGTCGAGCGTTCTTCCTAAGATCTAAAAATTTCTGATGCAGCAAATTATTAAATCTTAGTTGCTTCATAGATTAGAGGGATCAAACAATTACGAATCTGATATCTAACCTAGCAGTGGATTGCAATGAATAATAAACTAGTAGGCCTCCTAGCAATTAAACAAAATAATCATAAAAATAGGCACAGAAGAACATCCAATACTCAATCATAAATTGAACAATAAAAACAATTCAGATCTCACAGCTTTATGGATTCCGAGACTTCTGTTTCCTTAGACCAATAAAAGCTTTAGCCACGCAGGGCCATTGATGCAAACTTTTAGGGCTCGTTTGGTTCGCGGGAAAAAAATGGGGGAAAGTATGGTCAACGAAAAAGTAATGAGATGCATCTTGTTTGGTTGGAGTTTTCAAAGGAGAGAGATGGAAAAGTTGTATTCCCATGGAAATATGATTCCCACATTTCATGAAAAAGTTACTTTTCCATAAGGCGGGAATCACTTTATTTTTATTTTTTTCGAAAAAGGTCCTTCGGCATTAAACAAGCATTAAAGAGGCATTAAAGACCTAATTTTTATTAAGGGCATAGTAGAAATTATGCATAACTTTTTCAGAAAAGTGGATGGTCAACCAAACATAAGCACTTTGAAAATTTGTCACTTTTCCATGGTCACCCAAACATACCAAAAGTACTTTCCTAGGCATCCTCTTCCTAAGAATCTGTTTTTCAGAAATTATATTCCTAGGAGAAAAAATACTTCCCACGAATCAAACGAGCCCCTAAGAAGAAAAGAGAGAGAGGCGTCCTTCCAAGAGGAGTCTCCGCAGCCCCCTTTGTTTCACCTTTATTACTTCCTAAAAAATCTCCTAACAAATATTCAAATCTGACTAATTAAGAAAAATAAAATAAAATCCTAATATAACTGGAAAAAAATATCCTAACAAATATTCAAATCTGACTAATTAAGAAAAATAAAATAAAGTCCTAATATAACTGGGAAAGTGGTGTTTCCAGCTGGGATTTTCGTGCATCAAATCTGGAGACTTCTGAAGTCAAATCCACGTACTGCAGGCTAAGGACGTGCAACAACTTCAATCCCGATTTAGACCTTGATAAATTCAGTATCTCTTAAAACTCAAAACATAAAAATTGTAGAGCTTTTTCTTGGTATTCCACAGAATCTTGAATCATCGCAATCGGAGCTCAGATGAGAAAGTTATGCCCAGATTACGAAGCAATATTGAAACTGTCCAAAATCATCCAGTTAGCTTTGTTTTGCACTTAACGCCTCCATTTGCATCCTAAATCAAAATATAAGAATAATGAGTATATTTAGGCACAAAATAAGTATAAAAGACTAAACATTAAGGAAGAAAAATATGACATTTTGCATTCTCATCAATCGAATATATCTTTCAAATCTTGATAACCTTTTGACTGTCCTCCAAAATCTAGATAACTCTTTCCATCTAGCCAGTCATTTGGGGATGAAAGAGTAAACTAAATTTTAGCTTAGTTTTTTCGCATTTTTTGCAAACTACCCTAAAAATAAGAAGTGAATTTAGGAGCACCGTGCTACTTTGTAATATCCTACATGTACAAGTTAGTCATTTTGTGCAAAAAATAAGTTGTTTTAATGGTTAAACAGTGAGCACACTTGGTTAATCTATCTATAATCATCTAAATTGCATCATGATTAATTTTTGTGCTAGGTAGACCTATGACAAAATCCATGACAATATATTCTCATTTCGACTGAGGTGTAGATATGGGCTGTAATAACCTATTGCTCTCTAATGCTTTTACTTTTGTGACATAGTAAGCATTTAGACATAAATCAATCTTTTCTTTCCTATAGTATTCCACTAATATCCCTGTCTCAACTCATGCTACATCTTTGTATTACCTAAATGTATAGTGTAAGGAGACCAATGAGCCTCTTCTAATGGGTGCCTTTTCAATTATACATCATTTAGATTAACGAGCATTCTTGAGTGAGCATTCTTCTGTTGGGCTTCCTCAGTTATCCCAATCACTACTAAATACAGTCTAAAATGAGCAAGGATTGCATTAGGATCCTCCATTTGAAGTTGTACATTCAGGTAATTTTGGGTTGCATAGGTGCACAAGCTAAGCTATCATGATTTAGGGCCCACCATTTTCTTCACATGGCTCAGGCATCGATCATGATATTCACATTGTTCATTTGAATTTAATATGAGGCATTGGGTTTGGTAAAAGCCTTGATCTAGAGGGTGTA
This sequence comes from Phoenix dactylifera, assembly GCF_051530095.1. Lineage (NCBI taxonomy): Eukaryota > Viridiplantae > Streptophyta > Magnoliopsida > Arecales > Arecaceae > Phoenix > Phoenix dactylifera. The sequence continues at coordinate 7,442,304 of NC_143195.1, read as the reverse complement.
ATACATTGATAGTTACAACTGCATTACACTTGCAAATGCCAATTTCGCTCACAAAACAAAAGAAATGGGTTGTGGCTATGGATTTTGGGGCTATGGTGGAGGTTGACCATAAGTAGGATTTTGTGCCCGAGGAATCGCTGGTTCTATTAATAGGGTTTATGTGGATATGTGGCTAACTATTGGAAGACACTATGTTGAGTGTGTGCTCTTAATTTCTTTAGATTAGCCTCTTAATGAATCAATGTGTTTAGCTTCCCAACCTTATATATATTTTGATCAAGCTTGCACTTTAGCTTAGAGAATTGAAGCTATTACGAGTTTGAATTGAAAAGAACAAGGATATATAAGGAAGTGCATTCTTCAATAGTCATGATAGCGACCTTATCCTTCATTTGGATTGCCATATCCCGACATCTGCCAAATATCCATTGAAGAATTCATTTGCATCCTGCATTAAAGCTTCTAAATTGGCCCTTTTGGGTGTGACATTGATGTTAAAGTTATTTTGTTAGTTGAGTGTACTTGCTAGTTGCCCAAAGATTCTGATCCTAGAGTGATCAATTGAGGCTATCTATTCTTGGGTCACTCCCTTCAGGGCATGCTAAAATATTTTGATCATAATATAATCATCATTGGTCACCTCTAACATATTGTTGTAGTACATTTTCAAATGGCTAACAGGAGAACTTATTCCATCATACTTATCCATCTCAGGCTACCGTCGACAATCTAGTCTATTTCCATTAGCATTTATATGAAATTTTCTATGCCTATGATGCATCATTGACCCTCCGAATCAAAAAAATTCTCAATTCTTATTAATAAATCAAGTTCCAATTCCTAACTAATCCCTGTAGACTTTGATGTATTGTCATCAAATTAGCTCCAGAGCCTATTGTTCTGCTGTTTAAATATGGGGGCCACAGGATAACACAGTAACATGCACAAATTTTTAAAGGCTAATTCTTGTCCTTGTCGTTTATTGTCCTCCAATTTTCTTAACCTTTTTTCCATGGCTTCTTGAGACATTGTAGTGATGACCACAATATTCTGATACAATTGATTTTGAGGAAGATTATTCAAATGAATTTGATTCGCTACTTGGGGAAAGGTGTATTGGGGATGCTTGTATTTGATAGAGGTCAGTGAATATGATATTCATCAAATTAGAGGGAGAGCATTTTGAAATAAATTAGATTTTGGAAGCAAAGTTAGAATTTGATGGGGTACAGGGTGTGCAAATAGACTCATGGTGGACCTAGAAATACTAAGGATCAGATTTGGAAAGAAGATAGCATGATTGATGGGAGTCAAATTAGGAAGGGTCTGAGTCACTTTGACATTGTTGGAGCTTGAATTTTGGAAGAAAGATGCCATCCCAGGATATCTAAGTAAAACTTTGAGATACTAGAACTTAGGGTCAAATTGGATGGTACTACCTCAGAATTTTTGGAGGTATAATTAAGGAGGATGTGATCCTAGTATATTGAGAGAAAAACCTAGTAAGGTAGATGAGGCCTAAGAACTATTGAGGTAATTGGAAGGTAGATGCAATCTCGAGATTGCCGGGGATGGAATTTGGAAAATATATGTTATCCTAGGATTATTGGTGACCCAAAATTTGGAAAGTGGATATAACCTGGATTGCTAGGGATATAGAATTTTGGAATGTGGATGTCATTCCAAGATTGCCATGGATAGAAGTTTTGATGGTAAATGTCATCCCTAGACAAGGATAGAATTCTGGAAAGTGAATGCCATCCTGGGATTGTCAAGGATAAAATTTTGGTAAGTAAATCTTATCCCAGGTCATCAAGGATAGAATTTTGGAAGGTCGATGTCATTTCAAGAGAGCTAGGTATAGAATTAACAGAAGGTGGCACCATCAGCATGGAAAACTTGAAAAAAAAAAAGCTCAAAGAATATGTGTTGACTGAAAAATTGCCAAGTATTTGGATGAATGTAGTAGATACCACTTGCTCCAAAGAAGTAGGTATAGGTAGAAAATAAAGTCTTGCATGATGGTCCTCTAAGCTTCCTCAACATGAAAGTTTATTGCTACTATTGAACTAGAAGCAAGTGAGGAGACTTATGCGATGCTTATAACATGATGAAGGAGGGGCTCGAGGGATAAATGAATCATAGAGTGCATGATCAAACCTATCATAGCCATCAAATATGCACGATTATAAGCTTGAATTAGGAAATGATGTCAAGGATACAATAATTTCGACCTATGTTGAATGATGTCCTGGACTAAATTGCATTGATATGTAGCAAAAATAAAAGGTTAACTCTTCTAGAACAGTGAAATTTGTCGATAGTGCGAAGATACGAGCTTGAAGCAAGCATGTCAAAGTCTAGTCACAAAGGCTTTAAAGTTGTCTCTTAGAGTGACTCCTTGCCTCACGCTAGACATACTCAAAAGGCATGCACAACAAGGAACTACCTCCTATCTAAAGTGGTAGTTGGTGTAGAACTAGGTAGCAAGGGGCCACAATGAATACTAACAAGAGTGATGAAACTAGGGCAGCAAGGGGCCAAAACCTAGCCAAAAAATGTTGGCACTAAGTTGATAAAAGAGCTACAGCACAAGCAGGTTTGACATGAAGCTGGGCAATAGGGTACTATCAGTAACCTACGTATAAGGAGTTATATAGAACTGAGGCAATAAAGAGCTGCAAACACTACAACCTTGCTAGCAAGAAAGCAAACCACATATCAAATAGCACCAAAATTCATGAAATTGCAAAAAAGGGTGGGGGACTAAACAAGAAGTCTCTAGAGCCTGTGAAGCACCCAACAAAGCATGGAAAGGGATCATTTGCAGTTAGCAATAGATTGCTATAGCTATGTGCCATGCGTCATGTGCCTATTTGATTGGTGCATGGATTAGGGCCCCAAGAAGCATAAAAAAATTAGAGATAAAGGGTAACAAGCCCAGTAATTTTATATTTAAATGATGTTGTCACTTATTTTTCTTTTTTGATATTCTCAATGGATCTTTAGAGATTTTTAAGACGATTTTATTGAGAGGGGTAAAGATATTGAAAAAGATAGTGAAATTAAACATGGGATACCTATAGGTTATGATAGGATCCTACGATTCAAATTCGAGCCAAATAAAAAGTTTATATGATAGGATTTCAAAAATAGTCTAAATTAGGCTCAAAATTAAGTTAGACGGGTCTAGTAGACGTGCAAGTATAGAAATTTGGTCATGTTGGATCTAGTTAAGTAGAGGGAAAGTGGGAATGAAGGTCAACTAGAGAATAATTAAAATCAGGTTAGTGAATCAGGCTGAATCAAAAGAAATGGTTTAACTAGTTCAAGGAAATTAAATGGAGAAATTGATGGAGATCTTATTCAATTAAGCTCACAATTGCTCAATTGAAGTTGGATTTTTTTTTGGTTACAGCAGTAGCTCATACAGCTCGCGTGTAAGTACAGTCAGAAGAATCAAGCGAAAAAAATGATGTAGGGAAGTAGGGATGGCAACATTACCTATTCATAGGATTACATCAGAGTGTCGAGCAACAAATGAGGCAACCTAGTCAGCAGCCTTATCGTCTTCCGGAATACATAGACTGCTTGGAATGAACATAGGCCCCTCACCAGACCACGAATGTCGCACAATAGCGGGTGCCCACTCCCAAAGTGTTCCCTACCTCAAATCCAATCTATCACTGTGGCAGAGTCCCCCTCCAGGTAGATGCCGTCAGCACCAAGAGCATACCTCGCAAAGGTAATATCCTTCTAAGCTGCCCGAAGCTTCGCGTCAATGGCGGACAAACCGTGAGTGCACAGGTCCCCCGTTGCAATCAGCCGCAAGTCATGATATCTGATCGCAAAGCACACGCCACTGCTATCTCCATCAATAGATGTACCACTGTCGTAGTTTACCTTGAGATAGCCAGAAGGTGGAGGCTCACAAGAGATAAAGGCAAACCGAGGCATTGCATCAGCGGAGCAGGAGTTTCAGATGTCCCTAGCCATCCTAGATGGTAACACAGTAGTAGCCATAGTGATCTCGTTAGCCTGAAGAAGGGCAAAATTGAAGTTGGAAGAAGGGTGAACTAGATTTTGAATAGTGCAAAATAGGATGAGTTTGGAAGAATAGGTAGAGATTTGGGATTGACATTAAGGGACATTAGTTAATTGTGGCAATTGGGTTCAACTAATTGCAATTAAGCATACAATTCATCAACTGAAGGTGCAATAGGATGGGGTCCTAGGCGATTAGAGTTTAGTCAAAGCAAAGTGCATAGGTTAGTTAGATAAAGATCAATTAAAGCCATGGAGTATAGTTTACTCACATAATCACTTATTGTTTTCAGATTTTAAGAGCTTTGGAGGGGATGCTTGAGGGTGCTTACAACAATAATTGGTAGCAATGGGACGAGGAGAAGAGAGGAATTCCGAAGCAAGAGATGTGAACAAGGGAGTTGAGGAGTGATGGGGAGGAACTGATAAGTGATGGCTCGGATCTCATGATGGGGGGAGGAGTATTTAATTGTATGGGATGTCTTAGGCTTGTAGGGTACGTAAAGTTAAGAATTTGCTTTGCATGGGTTTTCTCTCACCTGAAGAGAGTATTTCATGTGAATGAACAGTGGTTCACTCTCACCCGAAGAAGAGTTGTAGTCCACCAATTCTTTCCCTTTCTTTACGTGTGGTCCATGTGGACTGTGAGCCATTACAACTTGGGTCTATTTGGTTGAATCATGGGTTAATAATGATGTTTGTAATTGAATTGGATTTATAATACTTGTTGTTAGAATTAAATATATTTGGATCCTTGGCCTAATTGGGACATCATTACCGAAATGGGGAGAGTATAGGGGGACTTTTGGAGTGTATTTAGTTCCCCATTATGTTTTGCATAGATCTTGGGTATTTATACAGAGTCAAAGAATTCAAATAATTTTTTCCAGCTAGTTTTTTGGATAAGATTTTGGGTTCTTGCAAAGATGTATAGAGAAAGAGAATGAATTTCATATATCCCTTTTCTACTCGATTATGAAATAATATGATATATGATTCCAGTTCATCTCCATTTTATAAACACTTCTCAAGCAACGCAGCCGATAAGTCATCAAAGGGTTTGTGCTAATGATAAATCAGTAAACATTACTCATTAAAAAAATTTCATGCTAAAAAAATTGATTGAATATTTATAACTTATTTATATATAAATATATATCTAAATATTTATATATTATTACTAAGTAATTTAATTTTTCAAAATTTTTATCAAATTTATTTTGAATTTTTTCAAAATCTAAAAGTTTCAACCTCACCGATGATTCTTAAATGCCAAACTTATAACTATTTTTAAGGGCTTGAATCCCATGGTGACCCATTAGGTCAGAGGGCCATGCCCAAGTATGAATTATTGGATTTTATTTTTGGTTTATGAAAAAGTGATTTCATGAACTTGAAATCCTCAGACATGGTTAAGCTTTATTGATTTCTACAAAGTTTTGTTATCGTGCCATATTTGGTTATGAATAACAGCTACCGCAAAAAATTTAACATTTCTAAAGAGCTTGATCATTGCATGATTTTGTTTTACTTGGGCCTCTTCTTTGGTGGATAAATACTATAGAAAAGTTGATCAACTTTCTATTGACGAACTTACCCATGTTTTCATGCTTCTCTAGATGACTAAGTTATTTTTCATGGATAGCATTTATTAATAAAATTAAAAAATATTTTTTTATTTTGTTTCTAAAATACCTTTATAATAATAATGTAATAATATTATAACATAATACCATATATTATATTTTTATTATTTTACAAAATAATATGATATAATGTATATTATATTATATTATATATTATAATTTTATTATAATATATTTTATTGTAACACATTATATGATATTATTATAATATAGTAGATAATAAAATATCACAATATATTATATTATTTTAATATAATATAGTATTTTATAATAAATAATAATATAAATCATCTATATTGTATTATATATTATTATATGTTATATAATATAATATGATATAATTATATATAATAATATTTGTATAATAAATATATTATGAAAAATATGGATACATTTTAGTATTGCACTTGAAAAATAATACAAAAAATATAGATAATAAATTTCAAAATTATTTTTTAATATATAAAAATATAAATAAATTACTTTTTTTAGTCTAAATGTTATCTATTCCTTGCTTTGCAAAAAAAAAAAAAAAATTGATTTCGGGTAGGCGTCTTCCAAAGGACTGCACGTCCCTGTCGCTCAAGCCCCAGCTCCTATTCGTCCATTCCCCTCATCCTTCTCAAGCGAGCACCCAACCGCGGCTCTTTTCCTCTCTTCCAATCTCCCTCTATAGAAGTCCTTCCCTTTCCTTCTCCCCGAGCGAAGCTACCAACCGACAAAGAAAGAAGGGCAAAAAGATGGCAGCTCGAACCCTCTCCGCCCTCCCGACTTCTACCTCCACCTTCCCCTCCTTCTCCAAAAACAGCAAGAAGCCCATCGTCCCCTCCCCCTCCTCTCTCTCGCTTCCCTCCAACCACCGCAAGCCCAACCCCATTGCGACCTCTCTCCTCGGAGACCCCGCCCCTCCCTCTTCTGCGTGCGCCAGTATCACGCCTCTCTTCCCCAGGCCCAGCCCTTCTCGCTCCCCCGCCGTCTTCTCCATGCTCCCCACCGCGTACCAACCGCCCCTTCCAAACCCTGTCTTCAAGAATCATTCTTGATTGCATTTTTGATTTCTCAATCTTATTTCTTTCTTGCAGGAAACCGGAGGGAGCTCCGACCGAGAAGAACCCCAAGTATGCTAATTTGATTCTTTTTCTTCGATGAGGATTGTGTTTGGGTAATGATGATGATTTTGTAATAAATGGAGCAGGTGGTCGGTGAGGGCGATAAAGTCTTTCAGCATGGCGGAACTGGAGGCGAGGAAGCTCAAGTACCCCAACACTGGGACGGAGGCTCTCCTCATGGGTATCTTGGTCGAGGGTCAGTACTTAATTCTAAGATTCATGGTCCTTAGTCTTCTTTCTGGTATAATTTAGTTGGTGCTTCTTATTTTGAGCGGTAAGCTTGTTTGGACTAGTTAACTTGCTTAATGATACGATGTACAATAGCCTTTTTGCTTCTCAGAAACTAGAATTATGCATTTAGAAGTAATCTTTGCTTTAGGGATGGAGGCGGTATCATTGAGGTAACTATCTATTACAGATTGACTTTGGTACTCTAAGTTGCATCCCATTCATTTCTATCGATTTTTGGTTATGTCATTAGGATATTCCTAGGTTTACCCCTTCTCTCTATGCAAAATAGAGTACCTGCTTGGTCATCTTTGGGTTTTTTTCTACATGGCCAAACCAGCCAATCAGTTATTTTTTTTTTCATTATCTTAAGTCCATGTGATACCTAAAAGTTTTGAGCTTTTCATTACATGCTTTTATTGCTGTCAGTTTCTTCACTGTGGTTGGGAGGGAGGATTCCTCAATCCTCTTCCCACATGAAAGCTGTTTGCAGAGGTTGATAAGAATTATGTGTCTCTGATTTCCTCTTGCCAATTAGAAATGTAAAAAGCAGTCAATCAGGTACTAAAAAGATAAGTCTGAGTAATGCGATATCAATTTGCGGCTTTTGCGCTATATTCTTCAAAAGGAGGGGATTTTAGATTCATATTGATTTTCTGTTCAAGACTTGGTCCGAAATTTCCCAACTGGGTCAATTGAAAAAGTGTATAGAGGATCTTGGTCATATTTACACTAGAGGAATGTAATTTTTCAGATAGAGAGATTGCCTTTTTTTTTTGTTTCTTTGGAACTCCATTTGCATTACTCTGGTGCTAGTTCGTTCATTTGACTGACCCTTCTCTTGCCCATGTTTATTCGTTTTTAATTTCCGTAAGCTTGAAACAACTCCTCTCCAACAAAGGAGTAATCCTTTTCTTCTTGGTGCCTTCATTAGCTTTCCTTATCATGAGAGCTAAAAGTGATTTCATTTTTCATTCTCTTGGCTTTCTTGCGTTGTCTTTTAGGCCTTCTCTTATGTAGCGACTGGTGGGTGAAAGTGCAAGTACTAGCAAAGTGATCCTTCATGCTATCTGATCAAATAGTCGATTGTCCAAGCAACAAGGGTTAGAGATCACAGGAATAATATGATATTGGAAATTCTGTTGACAACCTTTTCTAAATAATGGAAATGCAAACTTTACAAATTTCAGTGGACATGTCTTGACCTCATAGGCTTATACAATATTGGAATGCTTTTCCAGTATTAGAAGAAACTTCTGAACAAACTCTTTTTACACAATGTTCATTCAACTCCTATTAGGAATGATGGTTATGGATTGACCTCAGTGTTGAACATACTTGTGCATTGCTAGTTTTCCCTTTCTCTGTAAAAGCCATTGAGATCTGCTTAAAAAGAGCAGAATACTCAATATGTTCTTAACTTCTTTAGCATCTTTAGGATATCATAGAGAGTCTTCATTTTCATGCTCGCGCTCATGTTCCTCGTTGCAAAGTTGGAATTATTGAGTAAGTACAAATCAAAGTGAAGTTTTCCCATCCTTGGGACTTAAAATATGTAAGGATATTCGTTTCACATTATGATGTCTCATATTTGATGGTCCACTTTCATCAGGTCTTGAATTTTTGACAGGATTCCTTGGTTACTGCCTTTGCTTATTGGCAATAGGTGACACATTGTGCAGCATATAAGATCCAATACATATAAATTGTACAACTTAAAAATTTCACATTTTGTATCTCTGTTGCTTAAGAACCCTTGTATATTAGACTCAGCAAATATGCTTCATCAGGATTCTGAGCACTTGGTGCTGCCAACAAATACATTTTTAACCTTCACTTCTCCCCAAGTGGAGCGAGCAGTTGGTGATGCTTCTTCCCAAGTGACAGTAAATAAATGGTCAGACCTTTACAACTAGTCTTGCACACTATACGGCGAAAGAGGCTGGCTTTCACACTACTCTAGTCTCAAACTGACATTTTATACCTATATCAATTCAGACTGATAAAATTCAGTTCTCCCATGGAAACATCTTTGAACCACACCATTTTATGAATGTCCCTTGTCAGCCCATTTATTTCACCTCTTCTATTCTTTCTTGGTGGTTGAATGATCAACTAATTACAGCGCCTTTGATAAGGTATAAAATTATGGACTTGGAGCATGTCCGGCCCTGATTCAAACTGAAATCTTGACATTATCATGAATTTACTCTTATCCACATCACACCCTTAAACATACTCCATATTGCTATATGTATTTTCATAAAGTATAGATTTGTTCAAATTCTTACATACTTCTAAAATAAACTCAAAAGTTCATAAGAGATAAACCTGAAAAAATTATGGATCTATGGATAATAGTAATACCTATCAAGTCATAAGTAGAACCATTTACACCCTTCATCAAGTTTTCTACTTCTGGATTAAATTGAACTAATTTCATCTGATAGACTGAACGGAGCGTGACAGGTATACATGCCCATTTTTAATCAAATTAGACTAGCTTAAGAGCAGAGTCTATCTCATCATCTACCATCATGACAGGGCAACTTTAAAAATGGATTTACTTGGTGCAGCTGAAAATTTGCAATCTGGTTTTAAAATCAGTGTTTTTAAACATGGCTTAATTTTTTTCCATGATTTTCTCAGCGCACAATGTTTCCAAACATAGCTTGAAATTTAAAGTATATCTTCCTTCTTTCTGCACTAAATTGATATGTTATATCCTCTTTCCATGTGTTATACTCTGTTGATGTCCACCCATCCAGCTGCAGGTTTTACATCTTGGACTGATAAAAAAAGGCTTTATGGATTGGATTTTTTTCTTTCTTTTTGGTTAGGCACAATCAAAAAAGTGGAAACTTCTTTTTTTTATTTAAGTGAATCATTTTTTAAGTTGCTATGGTCGTACCTTTTCATATAAGACAAAAGGATCAAATATTGTAAAATAATCACACATATTGTGTATGGCATGCAAGTTTAGTAAAGAACAATTTTGGACTTGTTTGGGGGTTACTAATAAGTGCATCAAGTGGATCTTTGGATTGGTATTGTGTAATAGCTAATAATCATTGTGTTTCTAGGATGGAATCTCATATATTTTGTCTCTCTTCAATTTTACTACCAATACTCATTTTGTTTGAAGCTGTTTTTGACTATATTTGTGGCACATTTGATCCAAAAGTTTACTAAAAACCCTACTTGAGTATAATGAGTATATTTTAGCATGTTTAGAGAACATGACGATTCATCCAGCCCTAATTTTTGTGTATCTGATAATATTATAAATCAGTTTCTTAAAACCCCTAATTTCCTAATCTCTTTAGATTGCCACATGTGTCACCCCTTTTTGGATTACTTCTATCTCACCATTATAATGGGAACTCACATGTTTTGACTATACCCCACATTTTGACCCCGGTTTTTAGTGCACTTTCCATATCTCTAAGGACTCTAGCCTTATGAACATGGAAGTTTATCCTCCAGTCCAAACAAGAAAATTTTTCTATGTATGTCCACTACCATGGGCTTACTATCTTTTTTTTTTTCTTTTCTCTCTTTGTAGTTCTATTTTTTTTTCCCTCACTTGAGGTCAAGTAAATTGGTCGCATGCATAGCATGTGTGAAATTCTAGTTTATTGATGTAGAGTTAAATATTTTTGTTAGAATCACATCTAGCTGATCCAGAGTCCAAATTTTCTTCATGCTTTACTTTAGGTTCAAACTAGGTTAATATTTATCAAGCTGTAATTTTGGGTTTTTCGGGCCTATTTGATGTTCCATGGAATCTTAGAAACCCTCTGTTTGTGGTTGCTTTTAGCATTACTTCACTTTCAGAAAATAAAAGTAATATTTCTAAGATTCTTTTAGTGTTCAAAAAACATATTAGGTGTGGCCAACTATTTTTATTTTTTGTTATATACAAATTCAGGAAAACCAAATCCTTTTCCATCCTTTGATGGTGGCAATTAGGATGATGATGGTGGTGGAGGTGGCGGTGGCAGCAGTAATGACAATGGCCTCTATGGTGGAGGAAGCGGAGGCGGTGATGGAGGTCGTGGCTGTGGTGGTGGCAAAGGTGGTGGTGGTGGTGGTGGTAAAAAGGGTATCAAGGAGGGGGTTCCACTTAAAAAAACTTTAGTTCCTATTTTTGGAGAAAGTGAAAGCAGGATTTTCTTGCTTTCACTTTTCTCAAAAATCATAATAATGCTTTTTTTTTTTTAAAAAAACAGCAGCACCAAACATACCTTTTGTCTTATTTGCTGTGTTAACAGAAAACCATGAGAAAAGCGATGCCAAACAAGCCTTAAGTTTTCTGGAGTAGGGTGCATATCTTATATTTTTTTAATTAATCTTTAGAGAATTTTTCTATTATCTTTTCATACTATTCTAAGTAAGATTGTTGTTAACATGCCCTACTTTAGATTTAGATTGGGATTTTAACATATTGCTATTATGTTTTCAAATAGTTCCATGGCTTTGCATGTATGGTTCCACTGAAATAAGAATTTTACTAATTTTGAAATATTGTTGGTTATTTTTTTATTAGGAACATGATTAGTTTTAAAGTTTTGAAGTTTTAACTTAATCAGGAGTCTTATTTTGAGCCAAATTTTGTAAGTTAATCTCCTAGGTTCATTAGAGGTTGCCTGGGAATCCAAGACTATAAGACCTTGTTTTGGAGTTCTAAGGCTCTATAACTTAGGATCCATGAGGAGAGACAAATTTTGTACGGTCTATGGTTTATTTTATATGAATAAGTTCCTTTTCTAGGAATTTTCTGCCGTTATTTTCTTCTTTCTCAACTTTGTTTCCTTCTCCATTGCATCCTCTTACTTGCTCGTTTATCTCCCCAGTGCATCCATATTTTCTGTTTATAAAGATTGGCCTAGATCATAATTTTTCTATATTACACTGGAAAATTAGTTGCAGCGTTAATGCCAATGGGCTATATCATTTCATATACTAATTGAATATGAAAAACATAGATGAGGATTTAGAAATATCAAGGGAGCATGTTTAATAAATTCTCATAGAACAAGATCAAAAGGTAGATTACTTTTACAAAGGAATTCATATTCAATTAACAATTTTAGGTTCTTCGCTCAAGAAAATATGTACTAAAGTAAAACTATTTTCGGTTTACATATCCAGCCGCTTGACCTCTATCATCTCATCTGTCTTGGGCTTGAAACCTTCCTAATCATGATGTTTCTCAGGATGCATCTGGTAAGAAGTTATAGCTATCTTTGATGATGTCCAAATCATGTGCTCCACAATTTGGATCAGAAAAAGGGAAAAAGATCCAGATTGGACCATGAAAATCGGAATTGGAAGATTAGATTATCAAAACTTAGGTTGTTGGATCTAAATCGTGGATTGTCTGATCCATTGGATCATCCAATTCACTTTAACTAGCCCCTGGTGTTCATGAACAAATTTAGGGTGATATCTATCAACAATGATGCCTGTCCTTGTTTTGGTACGAACAATGAACCAATGCTCACATATTTTTTTATATTTTCAATAATAAACTATATCCTATTCTTTCCAATTCTTCTATGTTCTTTAACTACGCATTAAACATTTTCTTGCGTCTCTATTGCTCTCAAAAATAAGAAAAAGGGTTTTGGAGGTTTTGAGGAGAAGAAAGTTCCAAATTTGGGAGCTTTTTGATCTTATTCCTAGTTCTTTTTTATTTGAATTTGAGAGCTTGTCTACCCATGTGCATCAACATCGAAGGAGAATGAAGGCGTGTGCTTGCATAGATCTGGATAGAGTCTGTCTCGCTCAGTAAAGAAGAGTACGCGCGCTACGGCTTGCGTAGTGAATCGGATCTTCGGGCAACCAACCCAACCCGGCACCTGGTACAGCAGCCTGTGCCCCGAAAGCTCGCACAAATTGAGCCTTGGAACAAGATTTGGTCTAAGTTCGGATAAAACCTCTTGTATACCTACATGTCTATTTATTTTTGTCGTTATACTAGTTTATTTTGGTTCTATTCTTACTTACGATTTAGGGGTCATTGCTTGGTGCAATGGTAAAAGGCTTGGGCTGAACCTACACCACTTTGTGCAAAATGAAGGCCAAGTTTTAGGTTTGTTCCAGTTTGCCCCTCCAAGGACCCTGGATTGTGGGGATGTACTTCTTTTTATAAAAAAAAACTTTTTTATTCGTTCTTGTGATTTACAGGCTGTTGAGTATAGGGAGGAAGAAGCAAAATGATAATGATATCACATGGGAACATTGCAAGCAAGTTACTTTAGATAATAAAAAATGCTTGCTATGTAATTAATGTTATGGAAAGTTTTGGGAAGTGGTTTTCCAAATGAAGCATCACTTTGCTTGGACATATCCAAAGGTCGGAACTGTTTGCAAGCAAATGGTGGGGTTGTTATTCTTTGGAAGAAGCTATTGGATGCTAATTAAAATGAAAAAGAAGAAAGGCAAAACAATATGATGTTAGCCATATGGATTTTATTATAAAGATAGGGAAGTTGATGTACCAAAAAAAAAAGATTGGGAAGTTCAATTGAGTGACAAAGGAAAAAGGTGACAATGAATATCTATCTTATTCTAGATAAGGATGAGCTTGGAAAAAAGGAGGCAAGTTATACTTAATGAAATTTGGAAGGAGTAGGATAGGGGTATGGTTTGTGGCATGGTTACAAATACAAATTCCATTCCATGCAATGTTATTACAAGTCCTTTGCAATGATGGTGGAGGGTGTTGCAAATTAAGGGACTAAAGCTACTAAGCTACCATGAAATTATTAAAACAAATAGTTTGAAAAGGAAGTGAGGAACGTGGACTCTTTGATGGAAATACAAACGAATGAAGGGAAGAAAGAGAGTTGCATTATCATGTGAATTCATTAGAAGACATGGATGTGCATCACTGTTCATGCATGAAACAAAGACAACTTGTTTTTGTGCATGGACAGTGCTCCAAGGCTATTTCAACTGGATCGGATGATGCACAATTTGGATGGCCAGATTCAATTTCGGATTGTTCAATTTTTTTTGATTCTGATTCCATGATCTAATCTAGATCATTTCCCTCTTTTTTGATCTGGATCATGCAATCTAGATTGTGGATCGTATGATCTTGTGATTATCATATTTCCTTTTCCATTTTGAAATCTTTAGTAGCGAGGTTTATGAACTTGGTTTATGTTTTGGTTTTGATCCCCCAATAGAGTTTTGATTTCTGTAGTTTTGGTTTTGATTCCATGATCTAATCCAGATCATTTCTCTCATTTTTGATCTGGATCATACAATCTAGGCTGTAGATCACATGATAAGCTTTATCTATTTCTTTTTCCATTATGAGATCTTCAATAGTGAGGTTTTAAAATTCGGTTTTTGTTTGTGTTTGGATCCCTCCCGATAGAGTTTTGGTTTCTATAGTTTCAGAGGTTTTGACAGTTTCGTTATGAGTTTTGGAGTTTTGGACCAAACAATTTAAAAGTCCTAATAAAATTAAGAAAAATAAATAATAAAATAAATCAAGACAAGTTATTTCAAAGTATTTGATTTTATTTTAGGTCGTCTAGAGACCTAATTTATATTATATGGCTAGTTTTAGGCTGAAATTTGATTTTATTGAATCTTGACACATTAATTACATAACATGAATGTACTAATTTATTAACAAAATATCACTCAGTTATTCATAAACTATAAGAAATGTATAAAAGAACATCTCTACACCTATTAAATGGAAAGGAGAAAGAAAACTCAACCCCTCTCTAAAATTCAGAAAAATTAGAAAAAATCCTAGAAAAATTGTCTCAAACATCCAGAATAATTTAAAAATTTATCTAGTTATCTAGATAAGCAATAGTTATCTAAGTATGTTAAACATATCTATATATGCTAAAGTTATCTAAATATTTAGAAATATGTTTAGAAAGATCTAGAATTATCTTAGGAAAATGCAATAATAGAAACTTCATATATACTCCCCAGAAAGAAATTATTTTAGAAAAAAATATTTGTCTTTATGTAGAAATTATTTTAGGGAAGTACAGAAACTGTAGGAATTATTTGAAGCCATCCATTTAGTATCCCCATGCAGAGTTCTCATGCAATGGGAGCCATTAGAAATAATCACCATGCGTTGGACTCTTCTTAATTATTTTAGAAAAAATTATGAGGACAAAATTATTTAAAGCCGTCTATTTAGAAATTGCTTAGAGGAAAAAAAATATTTTAGGAAGCTTGCTTCTTAATTTTTTAAGAGAATATTTTCCTCCATGTAGAAATTTCTTAATTATCTAAGTAGACGTAAAAACTCTTATTAATTATTTTAGGAAATACAGAAACTTTTCTTATTTATTTTTTTGTTGAGCCTTATTTGGGTATCACATAAATTAATTTAGGGATGCAAAAATTTTAGGAAATTTTTGAAGGCATCCATTTTGAGCAACCACACATTGGAAGCTGTTAGAAATATCACTAGGCACCGACTCTTCTTAATTATTTTTAAAAAAATTATGAGGAAAAATTATTTGAAACTATTTGTTTAGAATTTTCTTAAAGGAAATTTTTTTTCAGGAAGCTTGCTTCTTTATTATTTTAGGGAATATTTTCTTCAAACGTGGAAATTTCTTAATTATTTTAGAAAATGCAAGAAACCTTATTAATTATTTTAACAAATTTAGAAAGCTCTTCTTAATTAATTTTTGGCGAGCCCTATTTAAATTTGACATGAGAAAAATATTTAAAAAATGTTCCAGCCAAGCTGAAATTTCTTAAGTATTTTAGGAAACACAGAAACTCTTATTAATTATTTTAGGAAGCATAGAAACTCTTCTTAATTACCTTTTATCAAGCCCTATTTAAATTTGACATTTGAAACAATTTTAAAAAAATTACATTCCAGTTGGTGCCATGGTGATTGAAGCGATTGGGAGGGTTAAAGTGTCGGTCGGTGTCTTGGAATGGTTACTGATTATTAAATACATTCTACTTATAATTTATTTTTCATTCTGTTTTTTGAAAAAATATTTATTCTTCTATTATATAAATTTATATTTACATTTTCATTAGTTCCTTGCGCATTGTGCATGGCATTCTTGTAACATTAATTATATATCTCATCTCAAAAATAATATCAAAGCTCCTAGGAAGGCATAAACACCTTTACTTCTACATATTATGGTGTTCTTTATAAGTGAAAAACACACATCAAGGTTGCATCTTACCCACTATAATAATATAGTTTGTAGTTTATATCATAAATAAAGTGGATTGGGTCATTAAAGCCTAAGTAAATGTGTGGTTGAATTGTATTGATGAATGGTAGAAAGTGTTTTACATAGTTATTTGTGAAAGAAAGAATAAAAATAAAAAATAATAGTTTTGGTCGGTGACCTAAACCAGCTGAAACTAAATGAAACCAAATCTTTAGTTTGTTCTTGATCGGTTTCAGCTGAACCTTCAAACCTTGCTTAACAGTGTTGTAGTTTTGAAGTTGTTCATTAGATTTATAAGAAAAGTTTGTGAAGCCAAGGAATTTTTGGATGCATCATTGCCTTGATATCATCCTTGGTGCCACCGAGGATCCTTCTCTTCAAGGGATTTTCTCTAAGTTCTTATGCAGTGTGATGCAAGATATTTCTAAAGGTATATAGTTTATGGAAGTAGTTAGTTGTTTCTTATGTTTTCCTTAAAATTCATATTAGTAGTGCCTTACTTTAGTAATATACTAGGATAGGAATGTAATATCTAATTTACAAGTTACAACTTTGTTAAAATTGCTTTTGGTGTTCTTATATCTACAAGAATAGGAGCTATAATGAAAATCAATATGGAATGAGGGTTGATATAGGTTGAATTGAGTGAAATCCCCAATCTGCTCAACTTCTAGTTCCCTCTAGATATGACAGTTTTATAAATTGAACATTAGTTGCCAATCTGATTCGTTCATTTGAATTCATCCATAGAACATGGAAACTCAATTAAACTATTTTCCTCACTTTGAAGAAAGTCTACAGCCTAAAGGTTACCCTCTGTCATCCCTCTTACTGTAAATTGTTCAAATCTGCTTGATTTGTTGGCGTAAATTTTTTTGAATTTTAACCTATTACCTGCCTCCATCCCTAAATTTATAACCCTTGTATGACATTGAAATTTTGTCATGGGAATCAATCACCATTTAGCTCCTTCTATGCTACTATGTGTATGTGCATGTAGGACTCTCGTATTACTCTCCACTTTTTTATTCACATGTAATATGAATACAGACACTAATATGAATACTAAAAAGAATATTATGAAGTACAAAATAATTATGCAATTGATCCTTAACTTCTTCATCTGTGCTTTTGTGCTGGAAGTTTTCAGTTCCTACTTGTTGCTTTATTCTCAACTTCAGTACTTTAATGCATGCATAATTCTTTTCCTCATTTTCTTAGTTTGCTATGCAGCGTGCCTTCAGTTTCTTATTTTACAAGATTAATATATAGTGCTGCATTTTTCATGCATACCAACCACTGAGTCAGTTGTCCTCTTATTCCAATCATGAATTTACTAAACAGTTTCATATTGTGCTGTTTATCATACTCGTTTAAGAAGATGAATCAGAGGTAGACTTCTACTTTAATAATAATTTATAATAAATTGGACCAGGAGAGAGAGCAAAAAAACGGAAATCAAGTACAGAAATAACAAGAAATTATAAAAATTCTAACCTACCAGAAGAGCTAATAAAACACCCTCAATCGAGAAAATATTAGAAACTTTTGACCCCTAGGGTTGGATTATAAGACTAAAACTGGCAAAAATAACAGAAAATAATCATGTAAAGAATGAGTCTAACACCAATATCCAAACCTAACCCATTCAATAGGGAGCCATCATTCTTCGATCTAAGTTGGCTAAGGACGTCATTCTTAACAAGCTTATGTAGATAAGATTCGAATGAAGTGAGAAGTTACAGGGTTGACATTTGGAATGTGGGACCTGAATTCTCTGAGTTAAGATGCCTTACAATGCCTGAACTATGTATGTGAGTTTATCCCCTTCAATTATATGACTGATTCTCCTCATACTTTTCTCAAGATAGGTTTCTTGATAGTCTAGCTTAAGCAATTTTATTGGTAACGTTTTATCCTTGACAAACTTCCTATCTCCAAAGAAGTTATTATGCTGCATCGAAGTGCATTTAGGGCTCGCAATGTTAACTTTCCTTGTAGTTGAAGAGGACTTAAATCATTTAGATCTGTGTTTTTCTTTTTATTATTGGGGTGAATGTATAACCAAGGATCATTGATTGAGTCTTTCCCTTTTCTCTTGCTTGCAGGGACCAGTGAAGCAGCAAAGTTTTTACGTGCAAATGGAATTACCCTTTTGAAAGTGCGTGAGGAAACTGTCAAGTTGCTTGGAAAATCTGACATGTACTTTTTCAGTCCTGAGCATCCTCCATTGACTGAACCAGCCCAAAGAGCGCTCGACTGGGCTGTTGATGAGAAACTGAAATCAGGTTATTCCGGATCTGTATGGCTATATTGTTCTATTCCTATCATGACTTCTGTATTAGTATAAAGCATTAATGCCACTTTCTTTATTTTATGATACTATTTTCTTGCATAAATAATGTACGATCCTACTTGGATGGTTGATTCGGTTATATTGTCTCTTAGTACACGTCAAATAGAGAATGGGAGGACATTTGCTGTCCACTCATTGAAGGGAGTAAGGAATCTGCTGCTAAAACATTGACTCTATATATAGTGGGAAAGCCTCTCAGTCTATGCCATTCAAATTGAAGATCCAAACTCTTGAAGGTGATCTACATTACCAAGTGCCTAGAAACTAAACTTTATATTTTTTGGTGGTCATTAAGTTAGTACAAAAACGAGCGGTAACAATTATAGGTAAAATACATGATAGAGTTGGAAATCCTCTTTATGAATCATGATCTATGCATCATAAATATGGATAGATTTAAAATCACTAGGCTTTGATGATAAGTTCATAGTAAAACATAATATCATGTTATTAAAACCATCCATTTTGGCACCTATTTGATGATTAGGTTAGACACCACCAATGCACATGAATTTTGGTTTCTAGGCTTTTTTTTTTTATTTTAAATGTAGATCATGTTCAGCAGTTTGAATCTTCAATTTACATGGTCCATCATTGTTTTTGAATCGTTAGCTCTTTTTTCAAGGAGTTAACATGAAGTGTGTAGTCCAAATCACATATGCGTGCATGATTCGCTGTACTGGCCCTTACTGAGAGGTACAGGGCGTACTATACCGTACCGGTTTGGTACCAATATCCGGTATGGGTGGCGTATCGACACTTGGTATGCCGAAATGGCCTTGTACCATACTATACCGACACCGTGCTAGTGTGACACTAGTACGGGGTCCGGTACTGAGACGAACCTTGTATGCATGTATGTATCTATGTATGTGTTTGCTTGCTTGTTTGGGTTTAAAAGTGTCATAGTTAGGGCTAGGCTGGGCTGGGCCGGGCTACACCCCTACCTGAGCTTGGCTCGAATTTTTTCGGGCTTCACGGCGAGCTTAGGCCTGAAATTTTTGGAAAATCCAGGCCCTAGCCTGGCTTGAGCCCAAACCCGGGCCCAACCTAAACCTGATTGGGTCGACCCGAATTTGTGGAGTGGAGTTGTTGCCCAAGGTGACAAGCCAAGAGGGGGGATGAATTGGTTTCTCTTAATTTTTACTATCTTACTTATGTCAATTGATGAGTTAGTGAAATAGAACAATGCACAATACAAACACACAAGAAGTATAGTGGTTCGGTGCTCTCCTAAGCACCTACGTCCACTCCCCAAGCGACCCCTTGGGAATTCACTATAATCCTGCGGATTACAGTTGGATTGTTTTCCGGGCTCACAATCCAAAAACCTTTACACTTTGGTTTTCCGGGATCACCAAAAACCTATGTTGGTTTTACGGGCTCACCAACGAACCTTCACAATTGGTTTTACGGGTTCACCAATAAACCTACACAATTGGTTTTACGGGTTCACCAATAAACCTACACCGTTGGTTTTATGGGCTCACCAACAAACCTTTACAAGGTGATTAATAAAAGAAGGAAGAAAGTTGAAGCTCCTAGATGAGCAAATATAACATTTATAATCTACAAAGAAGAGTTTAGAGAATAGTTATCGCTTGATGAGACTTCTCTCTTCTTTTTCAAGAATGCTTCACTCTTCAAGGGTGGATGGAGCTCTTAATATCTCTTGGAATCTGCTCAATAACTTTCTTTTGACTCTTAAATGAAGCACTTGGATGAAGAAGATTAGGACACTTGTCTTTCTTGTGTAAGCTTTGATATTTTGCAAAAGGATGTTTCCTCTGATGAATAGTGTCACTTTAAATAGTTTCCTTCATCCATTGGACAAGCCCCAATGGTTAGAATTCAAAAACTAGCCGTTACTCACTGTTGGGAGGTCAAAAAGTACTTCTACAGAACTAGCCGTTATGCTTCTGCCCGTGCTTGGGTCGACTCAACTTTTACTGGGGTCGACCCAACTTTCACTTGGGTCGACTCAGCATTTACTAGGGTCGACCCTCTCAGAACCACAGAACCTTGCATTTCAGCCTTCCTTCACTTGGGTCGACTCAACATCTTTTTGGGTCGACTCAAGGTTCAGTTGGGTCGACTCAACTTCCACTTGGGTCGACCCTCTCAGGGTTTCCAGAGAACCTATTTTTGAATGTCATTGCCTTTGGGTCGACTCATGTTAACTTGGGGTCGACTCAAGTTTGGGTCGACTCAAGTTTCATTTGGGTCGACCCTCTCAGGGTTTCCAGAGAACTGTTTTCTTGAGGCTTGAGGATTGGGTCGACTCATCCTTTACTTGGGTCGACCCAACTACTGTTCATCCGTGCCATTTTTGCAGAAGTGTGCCAGATGGTTTCTTGATGTGCCTGGGTCGACTCAATCAATCTTGGGGTCGACTCAATCCACACTTTGCTGCAACTTAAGGCTAGATTCATCCATATAAACAATGAAATGCATCTTTATCTTATTATACTAATGTACTGAGAGTGACAGATTTATAAATGATGTATCGAATTAACTTGTAACATACTCTTGATTATTGTATTAATCATCAAAATACCACTATCATCCTCAATCTCCCCCTTTTTGATGATTACAAAATATAGAGTATGAGCCTACTGATACTTATCTTAAAATTAGTTTTAAAAGGGCTCAAGTTGCTGAATTTCAGCTTTTCAAATTTGAGACTGAAGTCTCCCCCTTTTTCATCCAAATGTTTCCAATTTGACCTTTTGAATTACTCTCCCTTTCTTTTATATTTCATTAAAGATGAAACTTCAAAAATTTGAGATAAAGCATGAGTTTCAGATTATGTATCGAGGTGTGAAAGGTATGTGCCAAATTCTGAAAGTCTATGTGCCAAATTCTGAAATTCGATTTAAATCTTAGACTTTAACATTTTCATTGTTACAAATTGCTCCCCCTTAAATGTATATCCTTTCCTATTATAATGTTCAACTTGTTTGTCAACTTATTTCTCTTTCCTTGCTCAACTTATTTCGTTTTCGTTGCTTCTCCCCCTTTTTGTTATCATCAAATAGGTGCATGGGAATAGACACAATAATTAACAAACATTTCAGTTTCATTGATCAAAATGGAACATTGTAGTACAATAATGCCAAAACAAAACAAATACAATGTTCCTCAATCAAAGTACAAAGTACATGATCAACACAAAATACATATGAGAACTAGATACATATCCTAGGCTCTAATCATAATGCTAATATCAGCCTAGGGGGTATCTAATGGCTGTGATCTAGTCCTCATCCTCCTAGCATAAGTGGCGAGGGGAGGTCGAGCCTGATGGGACTGAGTCTGGCGTGGAGCTCGGTGAGCTGGATGACTCTGTGCCGAAATCTCTGACTCAGCTGCCTGGGGCACAGATGGTCCATGAACCTCTCTCTCTCTCCGTAGAGCTCCTATCTGCTCTCTAAGATCGCTGATCTTAGCAGTCATAATATCCAATCTGCTCGTCAGTCCATCAGTGATAGTCCTCGCCTGAGCTGACATAAGCTCAGTCATCCTACTCCAAAACTCATCTGTGTATCCCGCAGGAACAGATGACGAAGGTCCAGCCTCTAAAGGTGCTGTAGGATGATCCGTAGGCTCCTCATCCTCAGGGATGGGGTCTCCAATCTCTGGTGCATCACCCTCTGGTGCATCACCCTGAATCCCAGCTCCAGCACGTACCCACTGCCCGTTCACCTTCTCATAACCCATGCGAATAAGGGATCGTGCAGTGTATGTGTCAGTGAATAGTAGATGCCTGGAGATCTCTCCCTCTACTGATATATCATGCTGTCGGAAGATCAGAGTGAGTATCATACCATAAGGCAGGGAGACTCTGGAGTTGCATATGACCTTTCTCATCTGCCTGAGTATCATAGCCGGAAGATTCAGGGGAATGCCCTGAATAATGTGCTCCAGATCTCGCTCAGAAATGAGATCAAATCTCCCGCTCTTCGGAAATAAAATCCGACCTATGAAGTTGTGCAACAACCTCATTTCAGCTGAAAGAGAGCTTGCTATTACATTTTCAGAATAATCGAAGTCTTCATTCTCAAGAATCAACTGCAAGGCTCTCAACTTGTTTTCGGGCTTTTCTGGAGTTGCTCCTTCGCAGGGGAGATGAAGCAACTCACTCAAACTCTCTTCGGAAACTCTAACCCTTACTCCTCGAACTTCAGATATAAGCCCTCCCATTCCAGTTTTCAGGAAGGCATAGAACTCACGGACCAATCCTGGTAGATCACCACATCTATGGAGCAAAGATACTCCCATCCTTGCCTTCGGATCCATTCCCCTAAACGGAACCCTTCTTGATCCAAAAACTCGGAGTGGATCCTTCTCCCCGTGGTAAGCGGTCTCCCCGCAAATTTCGCAAGTTGGACTGAAGGGGAGGGAGGAGGAGGAGGCTCTACACGTGTCTCACTTTGTGGAGACACTGTAGAAGGCTCTGTAGCAGCCCTATCCGCACGGGTGATCCGTGAAACCCTCCCGGATCGCTTGGCTACGGCTCTCTTGGGTCCCATTTCTTCAAGATCTTGATGTAATCTACTGTTTGGAGATGATTGGAGGAGATTTGAGAGTGGAGAATAGGGTTTTCGGAAGAGGACAAAGTGAAAACAGTGCCCTAGATTGCTCACGGGTCCCCCTTTTAACAGTGGGGTCCCGTCGTTGGGTCGACCCTATTCTGGATTGGGTCGACCCTAGTTCAGAAATTTTTCTCTCTTCCTTTTCCCTTTTTAAAAATTTTTCTTTCTTCCAATTCTTACAAATTCTTACTGGGACAATGATACATGAGTAAGGAATCTATAGATGACTAGTTTGACTAATGTTTTATGGGTTTTTAGAAATGGGAGGAGTGTATCATGAGACTGCTTGCTCCCTTTTATATCTCCTCAATAAAAAGGATCACATATGCCTAATTTCCTCCTAAGCGTGCAAAATCTATCTTCACTCAAAGATTTTGTGAATATGTCAGCTAATTGTTTCTCAGTACATACATGCTCAATACATATGTTTCCATTTTGCACATGATCTCTAATAAAATGATATCTTATTTCAATGTGTTTGGCTTTAGAGTGCTGAACCGGATTTTTAGTAAGGTTGATGGCACTAATATTATCACACTTTATAGGAATGTTATCTAGTTTAACTCCATAGTCCTCTAGTTGTTGCTTAAGCCATAATACTTGAGCACAACAACTACCGGTAGCTATATATTCAGCTTCAGCCGTCGACAGTGCTACTGAATTCTGCTTTTTGCTAAACCATGATACTAAGTTATTTCCTAAAAATTGACATGTTCCACTAGTGCTCTTCCTATCTAATTTGCATCCAGCAAAATCTGCATCTGAGTAGGCAAGCAAATCTAGACAAGAGTCTCTTGAGTACCATAATTTTATGTTTGTAGTTCCTCTTAAATATCTAAGGATTCTTTTAACAGCACTTAAATGTGACTCCTTAGGATCTGATTGGTATCTAGCACATATTCCCATACTAAACACGATGTCTGGTCTACTAGCAGTAAGGTAGAGTAAGGATCCAATTAATCCTCTATAAAGCTTAATATCAATCCTTTTTCCTTTCTCATCTTTGTCTAGCTTACTAGTAGGATTCATTGGAGTGCCTACTCCCTTGTGATTTTCATTCCCAAACTTCTTTAATATTTCCCTTGTATACTTAGTTTGATGAATGAAAATACCTTCTTTGGTTTGCTTGATTTGTAATCCGAGAAAGAAACTTAGTTCTCCCATCAAACTCATCTCGAATTCTCCGTGCATTAAATTAGCAAACACTTTGCAAAGATTATCATTTGTGGCACCAAAGATTATGTCATCTACATATATTTGTACCACTAGCAGATTTTCGTCTTTTCTTTTGAGAAAAAGTGTTTTATCTACATTTCCTCTACTGAAGTCATTATTTAGTAGAAATTTGCTTAATCGATCATACCAAGCCCTAGGTGCTTGCTTCAATCCATATAATACCTTATGTAGTCTAAACACATGATTTGGCAATTCATGATTCTCAAAACCAGGAGGTTGCTCTACATATACTTCTTCCTCTATAAAATCGTTTAAGAATGCACTTTTTACATCAATGTGATACAATTTGAAATCCATGAAACATGCAAAAGCTAGAAGTAATCTAATAGCCTCTAATCTAGCTACGGGAGTAAATGTTTCATCAAAATCTATCCCTTCTTCTTGATTGTATCTCTTAGCTACAAGTCTAGCTTTATTTCTTACAACTACCCCATTTTCATCTAATTTATTTCTAAAGATCCATTTTGTTCCAATTACAGAGTTTTGCTTTGGTCTCTCAGTTAATGTCCATACATTACTTCTTTTGAATTGATTTAATTCTTCTTGCATAGCATTTATCCAATTGGTATCTTTTTCAGCTTCTTCATAAGTCTTAGGTTCTAACTGTGAAACAAAAGCAAGATAATCATTTAAATTTCTAAGAGAGGATCGAGTTCTTACCCCTCGAGATGGATCACCAATGATTAAGTCTTTAGGGTGTCCATATGCATACCTCCATTCCTTTGGCAAGTCTTGAGATTGTGCTGGCACGCGATCATTTTCCTTATCTTGATTTGGCACGTCATCAAGATTTAATTTTTCAAAGTTAATAATTCCTGCATCATTATCAAGGATATTTTCTTTCCTAGCAGACTCACTATCAGACTCATCAAATATGATATTAACTGACTCTTCGACTACAAGAGTTCTTTTATTAAACACTCTGTATGCCCTGCTAGATGTGGAGTATCCTAAGAAGATACTTCATCTGACTTGGCATCAAATTTACTTAGATCCTCCTTGCCATTGTTTAAAATGAAACATCTACATCAAAATACTCTAAGATATTTAGCGGTTGGTTTCTTATTCTTCTAAAGTTCATAAGGAGTTTTCTTGGTTATAGGTCGTATTAAAACCCGATTTAGAATATGGCAAGCAGTGCTTATAGCTTCAGCCTAAAAGTACTTTGGAAGATTTGACTCGCACAGCATCGTGCGTGCCATTTCTGCCAAGGTCCTATTTTTTCTTTCAACAATCTCATTTTATTGAGGCGTTCTAGGTGCTGAAAATTGATGTGAAATACCATTTTCATTACAAAATTCTTCAAAGTGTTGATTTTCAAATTCAGTTCCATGATCACTTCGAATTGCTATTAAGGTGAGCTTCTTTTCATTTATGATATAATTATAATGTTTCAAGAATGCTGAAAATGCTTCATTCTTATGTGCCAAAAATGAAACCCATGTATATCTTGAAAAATCATCTACTATAACTAGTCCATACTTCTACCCTCCTAGACTCGCAGTTCTAGTGGGTTCAAATAGATCCATATGTATGAGTTCAAAAGGCCTAGTTGTTGATACTATATTCTTTGATTTGAAGGATGATTTTGTTTGTTTTCCTAATGAGCATGGTCCACAAATTTTGTCCTTTTCAAAGATCAATTTTGGCACATCTTTTATTAATTCTTTCTTGACTAGTTTTGATATTAATTCCATACTAGCATGTCCTAGTCTACGATGCCAAAGCCAATTTGTTTCATTTTTCTTTTCTTCATTAGTAATTAAACATAATCCATTTTTCTTGCCTAATTCATGAAGATCTACCATGTAAATATTTCTTTGCCTTTGTCCTATAAGTACAATGCTGTTATCTTTAGGATTTGTAATTATGCATACTGATGCTTCAAATGTGACTTTAAACCCTTTATCACAAAATTGACTTATGCTAAGTAGGTTATGTTTCAAACCATTAACTAATAAAATATTTTCTATAAAGGTAGATGGAGTAATGAAAATTTTACCCTTTCCAATGATATACCCTTTTCCATTGTCTCCATAGGTTAGTACTCCACCCTTCTTAGACTCCAAGGTGACAAATTGGTATACGTCACCGGTCATGTGTCTTGAACAGCCGCTATCTAGATACCATCGTTTATCCACCTTATTAGCTGCAAGACACCCCTGCAATCAAGATCAAGAATGAGCTTTAGGTACCCAAACTATGTTGGGTCCTTTAGGGTTAGTACTTGATGTTCTTTTTGGAACCCAAACTTTCTTGGATTTAAGCTTATAATTATTACTCAATTTGTTGTAGCTAGACTTTCTATAGTTACAT
Source organism: Phoenix dactylifera (assembly GCF_051530095.1). Taxonomy (NCBI): domain Eukaryota; kingdom Viridiplantae; phylum Streptophyta; class Magnoliopsida; order Arecales; family Arecaceae; genus Phoenix; species Phoenix dactylifera. Next base: position 7,415,574 of record NC_143195.1, on the reverse strand, counting down.
TCATATGCTTTATGTCCTAATTTATTGCAACAATGACAAGTAATATTTTTATTTTTAGCTTTTACAAATATGTTCTTTAAGTATTTTTGTTTCCTATTTGTTTTATATCCTAATCCAGCCTTATCATATACAGCTTTTTGACTATCAAGAATCATATTTAATTTGGTTGAGCTAAGTGTAAACTTGTCTACTAAGGATTTATATTTTTCAGCATCTTCTTTTAACTTGATATTTTCAGCAATTAGATTCTTGGTTTCATTTGTGAGTCTCTTACTTAATGTTTCATAGTTATGAGATAGTTTCAGCTTATCTTTGATAAGAGATTGATTTTCTTCTTTTAGAACTTTATTTTTATTGATGAGTTTTTTGTGTTCTTCAATGAGTTCTAAAAATGCATCATGTAATTCATCAACAGTAAAATCACATTCAAGTTCAGAATCTACCTCATCGTTATTGGCCATATGGCATATTTGGGCCATCTCTTGATGATCTTCCTCTTCCGAACTTGACTCCTCACTTTCACTCCATTCAGCCATGAAGTTCTTCTTCTTAAGTTTTCTTGCCATCCAGTTTAATTCCGGGCAATCTATCTTATAATGCCCGGGCTTGTTACACTCATAACAAATTGGTGTTTTCTTTTCCTTTTCTTTGTCCTTACCCTTTTCTTTGCTTGAGCTATCTTTGAAGAAGGGTTTCTTTTTATGAAATCTCTTCTTACCTCTCATAAATTTTCTGAATTTTCTTCCAAGCATAGCCATTCCTTCATCAAATTTATCATCATCATCAGATTCTTTCGATTCAGTTTCTTGTTTTGGAGTGGTAGACTTTAGGGCAATGGTCTTTCTTCTCTTGACTTCATCTTCTGAATTTTGCCTCATGGTCAACTCATGGGTCATGAGTGATCCTAGAAGTTTCTTCAATTGTAGTGTATTGAGGTCCTTTGCTTCCTGAATTGCTGTTACCTTGGCCTCCCAAATTCTTGGTAGAGACCTGAGAATTTTTCGCACCAATTCAGAGTTAGTATAAGACTTTCCTAAACTTTTTAGCCCATTTATGATTTCAGTGAAACGAGTAAACATTTCAGTTATGGACTCAGTGGATTCCATTTTAAACAATTCATACTTATGTACTAATATGTTTATTTTTGACTCCTTAACTTGATTAGTTCCTTCATGTGTGACCTCAAGTTTATCCCAAATTTCTTTTGCAGAGATGCATGTAGATATTCTATTGAATTCACTTACATCTAGTGAACAGTAAAGTACATTAATCGTTTTAGTATTTAGTTGTGCTAGTCTTCTATCACTTTTATTCCAATCCATTTCTGGTTTGGGTATGATAGTGCCCTCTATACTAATTGTGGGCGTGTGAGGTCCTCTAGTTATAATATACCACAATTCATAGTCTAGAGCTTGAATGAATATCCTCATCCTAGCTTTCCAGTATGTGTAATTTGTGCCATTAAATAGAGGAGGTCTATTTGTGGATTGCCCCTCACTCATAGAACATCCCACTTGGGTTGTCATGATCTTTGACTCTTGATTGTGAGATCAACAAATACTATAGGAGCACCTTGCTCTGATACCACTTGTTGCCCAAGGTGACAAGCCAAGAGGGGGGGATGAATTGGTTTCTCTTAATTTTTACTATCTTACTTATGTCAATTGATGAGTTAGTGAAATAGAACAATGCACAATAGAAACACACAAGAAGTATAGTGGTTCGGTGCTCTCCTAAGCACCTATGTCCACTCCCCAAGCGACCCCTTGGAAATTTACTATAATCCCGCGGATTACAGCTGGATTGTTTTCCGGGCTTAAAATCCAAAAACCTTTACACTTTGATTTTCCGGGATCACCAAAAACCTATGTTGGTTTTACGGGCTCACCAACGAACCTTCACAATTGGTTTTACGGGTTCACCAATAAACCTACACAATTGGTTTTACGGGTTCACCAATAAACCTACACCGTTGGTTTTACGGGCTCACCAACAAACCTTTACAAGGTGATTAATAAAAGAAGGAAGAAAGTTGAAGCTCCTAGATGAGCAAATATAACATTTATAATCTACAAAGAAGAGTTTAGAGAATAGTTATCGCTTGATGAGACTTCTCTCTTCTTTGTCAAGAATGTTTCACTCTTCAAGGATGGATGGAGCTCTTAGAGAGCTCTTGGAATCTGCTCAACCACTTTCTTTTGACTCTTGAATGAAGCACTTGGATGAAGAAGATTAGGGCACTTGTCTTTCTTGTGTAAGCTTTGATATTTTGCAAAAGGATGTTTCCTTTGATGAATAGTGTCACTTTAAATAGTTTCCTTCATCCATTGGACAAGCCCCAATGGTTAGAATTCAAAAACTAGCCGTTACTCACTGTTGGGAGGTCAAAAAGTACTTCTGCAGAACTAGCCGTTATGCTTCTGCCCGTGCTTGGGTCGACTCAACTTTTACTGGGGTCGACCCAACTTTTACTTGGGTCGACTCAACATTTACTAGGGTCGACCCTCTCAGAACCACAGAACCTTGCATTTCAGCCTTCCTTCACTTGGGTCGACTCAACATCTTTTTGGGTCGACTCAAGGTTCAGTTGGGTCGACTCAACTTCCACTTGGGTCGACCCTCTCAGGATTTTCAGAGAACCTATTTTTGAATGTCATTGCCTTTGGGTCGACTCATGTTAACTTGGGGTCGACTCAAGTTTGGGTCGACTCAAGTTTCATTTGGGTCGACCCTCTCGGGGTTTCCAGAGAACTGTTTTCTTGAGGCTTGAGGATTGGGTCGACTCATCCTTTACTTGGGTCGACCCAACTACTGTTCATCCGTGCCATTTTTGCAAAAGTGTGCCAGATGGTTTCTTGATGTGCCGGGGTCGACTCAATCAATCTTGGGGTCGACTCAATCCACACTTTGCTGCAACTTAAGGTTAGGTTCATCCATATAAACAATGAAATGCATCTTTATCTTATTATACTAATGTACTGAGAGTGACAGACTTATAAGTGATGTATCGAATTAACTTGTAACATACTCTTGATTATTGTATTAATCATCAAAATACCACTATCATCCTCAGGAGTGTGGTTCATTGAATCACAAATGGCTTTTTCATTGATAATTTAGAATTCTAGTTATTTTAACATACCTTAAATCACATCCAACTATTATGCCTTCAAAAGATTTTATAAAAGCTTGAAAACACCAATACTCAATAGTTGTGAGCCCAAAGGTTTAAGGAAGGATGATGAAGGGCTTGAGACTTGTTCGAGCTTGAATGCACGCTCCATTTCGGGCCTTGTTCGGGCTCGGGCCGGGCCTAGGCCTGGGCCGGGCCAATGATATACCTGAGCCCGGCCCAAAAAACAAATGAGCTCTATATTTAAGCCCAAACCTAGCATGAAATCTTTTGGGCCTAGCCCGTAGTCTGACCGATGGGCCTTGGGCCGGCCCGAGCCCATTTCCAGCCCTAGTCATATTCATCAACTTTAAAAGTTGGATGAGAAACAATTGAGTCAAATATGGAGCAGGCAGGATTGTGCTAGTGCAATTTAGTGATGTTTCTTTGCACAACCTATTTTCCTGTACAACATTGCTAATTTTGTTTTTCCCCACACTGAGCTGGATTTCATCTTTCTTTATTTGAAGATATGCATATCTAGGTTAAAGTTGTTATTTATTTTATTTAAGTCATTTTAGGAGATTTTTTTCCTGAATGTCTTAGTAACTTAGGATTATGATTAGTTTATTTAACTGATTTTTAAGTGAAGTTATAAAGGATTATCAGAGAGGCTGCTTTGCTTCTTTTCATGTATAATATCTGGAAGATCCAAAGAGAAAAATAGTTAAGAAGTATACAATTTACCAAATAAATTTGCTCACTTTGAGAAATTGATCATTGGATTTCTTTTTATGAGAGTAAAAATATTTTGGCTACTGTATCATTTAATACAGTCAATAGTACTGTTACATGATTAATGATCACCTAAAAAGAGTTAACATGCAGTACTCTGATTGTTATGATATCTTATGAAATATTATTTTCAATTGCAGACACTTAATAACTGAAGAAACATTTTGTCTTCAAGAATCTTCTTTATATAGTGAGTTTGTGCTGTTTTCAGTTGGTGGTTGTGTTGTCATTGACCAATGCCTGGTACATGAAATTTGATGGAAGTAGACTTGGATCTGGGTTTTCATCTGTTTGCTTCTAGGCATTTAGCGCCGTTGCCTGAATATCAATATGCCATGCTTGAATTCAGTGACCTCTTGTGCTCCTCATTTTCTTTTATCTGCTTCCTTTTTTCTTCTGCATAGTGTCATCTTATTAGATTCATTCTCAAGAGTTTGAAAGAAGAAAATATTTGTTACTATATGAACTACATGGTTTCATTTACTCCATAGATGACAATTATTACATAGCTTATCGGTAAACTCTAAATTATATCTGGTAATAGACTTTTAGAATAATTGAATATTAAGTTACGGTAGATCCTATTTTTACTCTACTGGCAACTACTAGTAGATGATGAGCTAATGGTTTGGGGATAATGTGGGCTTGTCAGGAGATTAAATTTTTTGTTTTCATTAAGTTTTTATTGTGAGCATTCTTGTGGCTTGTGCTTCATAACAACATAAGATAACTAAACTATAAAACAATGTGAAGTTTGAGTTATTTGAGAGGCTTCCGGCAGTGGCAAGAAGCAGTTGTATGAGTATGTTATTCTGGAGTGCATCTGGCGCATCACGTCGAAATTTTTAGCAACTAGGAATGGAAGGAGCTAAAGTTTTGTCCATGTGTCAAAAAAAAAAAGTTAATCATGACCGATAACATGGATTCTCTACATAGATGGGCCATTGGCACTGGGGAAGCTCTATTTATCATACATGTAAGCAGTTGTTTGATGCTGCTGGAGTCTATTCCTGTTTGAGCTGTAGAGCCTGGTGCACCTGCAAGCTGGTATGGCGTGGTGGACACACATTGTATCGCCATGATATTTTACATGCACCTGATGTCTGGTGAAGTGTTGTCTCCATGCTAGTCGTTCTAGGTTTAGGCTTTAGATTTGAATGTGCTGATAGTTGTGTTAAGTTTATGTGAGAACTACTTATTTTGGTGGTGGATATTTGTTAAACTTTATTCTGGCTCCATGATATCATGGATCATTATGAAAGAACTTGTTTTATCTTTTGGGTTCCTATGCCATTTGTTTGGGATGACTCTATATGTTCTTTTTCATGATTTGTTCATGTCAAGGGGTTACATCACCACTGCATCACTTAGTACCATCACTTCAACGAAGACCACTTTTCTTCACTTTCTTTATGTCTGCCATTATATCAGATTTTCATATTCCTTGACAATGCAGGTGACAATGGAGAGGTAACCCCAACACATTTGCTTCTGGGCATATGGTCAGAGAAAGATTCTGCTGGTCACAAGATATTGGCTTCCATCGATTTTGATGATGAAAAAGCTAATGAGCTGGTCAATTCTGTAAGTTTCAAGCCCATCTTCTTTCTAGAGAGCTAGGTTGGTAAATTGTCGACTGTGACATGATTCTTGTGACATGCAGGCCAATGAGGATGCAGTCATGACCTATAGATAGATGCCGAGGAAAATTCCGTAATGGCATATATTTTCTGAATTGGATGCTCAAAGAACCTCCCATTCAGCCCCATTCATTTTTCGGCAAATTTCATTTTCATAATTAATGATCTGCTTACAAGGTTCATCGTGGAATCATCAACCACCGATGTGGTGGTAAGGTGTGTTGAGAAAACTTCCCATAGGATTTTGTTTTTGAATCCTTATCAACAGGGCATCTGTGTGTACGATCGATTCAGTGCATCTAGTCACCCATTATTGTGGGTATTGTCAGCCTTTTACGTTTGGTCCTTGCATTGTTGAAGACCAAAACTTGTGAATCAAAATCCAATAGCATCCGGTTTTGGTTTGCTTCAATCGTCAAAACTTATGTTGCCATTGCCTTTTTATGGTTTATTGCTACGCTGTTAGTGGTCATGTACGACAGAAATTGTCATGAACTTGAATTGTTGCATTGAAGCACCGAGCTTGACAGCCTTAAGATGAGTTCTGGTTGCTTTGGATTGCAAAATAGCACCTTTTGTGGAGAAATGACAAAATAGCATTATAAGATAGCATCTCTTGTTTCAGTCATCTGAAGAGATGACTTTAAATTGCCCTTTATGAAGGCTGGAGGGTTGCATCTAAAGGATGAGGAAGGATGCTGTATGTGAAACTGGCATGGTGAATGAGCTTCTTAGCTAGAAGATGGCTGGATTTGTATTTGTTGGGGGCATATGGGAGGAACAAATCTTTAGCTAGAAGAGCTTCTTAGCATGTCCGCCAGCCCTTGTACTGTTGAATTTGTGCATGCCATGTATAAACCTGACTAGGCTGAACTTGATTGGACTTTGTCCTGCCAGCATAATTTACGGATTTGGCATTTGGAAATTGTTTCTGGCAATGGAATGATTATAATTCAGAAGTCTTGCCAATGTCTACCAATGAGTTGGATAAAATTCACATGATTGATATTAGACATATTTGTAAAAATAAGCACTGGAGAGGAAAAACCATAAATGATAATAGTAATACGTACATTCATATATCATTAGGTGGGCTTTTGGCCTTAACTATATTAATTTTTGTTGGGTTTGTGTTGGGCCTATTTAAAATTAGACATTTGTTATGCTCATGATCAGCTCTAGTTTCAAATAATATCAACACATGACAATAGATTCGTAAGCTATAAGTATTCCAATGAGCAAGCCAAAACAATCCATCAATTAATTGATGAAAAAAAAGATCTGGTGAGCCAACCGACCTCTCAAGATTGGGATGACCTAGGTAGAGATGTTGACTTTCGCACTATTGTGAAGTTGACTAAGACCCTCTATCAAGGGAATGCAATGAACTCTTATTGGTTGCAACTTGTCTCTTGATTCCTAATGGCTCGAGAGCAAGGCTCCTACGGCCTACTAATAAGCTCGCCAAATTTGTGGAAGCTTTTTCAAAAGAGTTTCAAGTCTCAAGTGTCATCCAGGAATGGGGGGCAAGGCTTCCATAACCTGCTAATGAATTCGCCCATTCCGTAGATGTTCCTTTGAATGGGCGCAAGTCTTCGACTTCATTTAAGAATGGTTGAGAATGGGGGCAAGGCCGCCACAATCTAATGAGGATGGTTCAATTCTCTAGTCCCCATAGGTACCAACCTAAGGGTTGATTGGATCACTTGCACACAAAGCCGACCTACGCTGCCCAACACTAACATACAAGCTCAAGAAAAAACAAGGCGACATAATATAAGCTAAAGTTGTTTCCATTCATTAATATAATTACAAAATGACATCACCTTGACAATTAAGGGATTACACAAAATGAGTACAAGACTAACACATTACTGACTCTACAAATCAGACAGATCGAGTGGGGAGGCCGTTGATAAGAAAGCCATGCTCTCTCTAGGCAGCACTTCCCCCTCACCCAAAAATAGCTTGAGGATGGACACTTTCTCCTCACCCAAAAATAGCTTGAGGATCGACAGATCCTTGTCAACTATAACCTCTTAGAGAAGTCTAACCTCCACCTCATGTCACACTCCTTTAGCAAGAAGGCGACCTCAGCCGAGCAGTCCCCTGCGAGAATTCTATGACATCTTGCTCAAACCCGGCTGAAGGTTCACACTCCATCAATTTGATGGCCTTCCTCTTTAAGTATACAGCTTAATGGTGAGTGATTTGTAGCTCCCTCTTAAGTTTAGAAGCTCGGAGCTCTGTCTCTTCCACTTGGACTTGGGCTCTTCTCAGCTCAACCTTCATTTCTACCACCTTTCAAGAGGCATCAATAGCTTTTTCTGTAGCCAACCAAACTCTACAGAAGCCCCAGCTCCGTCTTGATCTCGATCACTCTTTCTATGGCCTGTGACAAAGTGAGTTGGAGAGCTTCAAGATATTTTGGAAGCCAGTCCGCTGGCATAGGATCCATATGCTTGAAGAAGGTGGTTAATGGAGGAAAGAGAGAGAAGTTTACTCCTTCCACAAGGAGAACCCCCTTCCTTTTATAGAGTCTCTTGATGACTGAGACTGTCTCACGTGGCCTGATTGTTGGACACATGGCGCGCTCTTTAAGTCCTTGAAACCGCTAACCATGTGGTAGGTTCTGAAGCCCATGATGGTAAACTTTCCTCTAGAAAACATTCGTTTAGGCCAAACCCTCGGAGGCCATTATTGTGGAACTACAACCCTTATAATGGCAGTCCAAAATTCGATGACAATTATCCTCTGAATGCCGAGACTGAGCAAAATCCTTCGGAACAATCAAATATAGGTGAAGTGACGTCAGCAAATCGTCTATTCACAAGGATACCAAATGGCCTCAAAAAACAGCAAACTTTGACCTCGAATGTATTAAAGTCGAGAAGTAAGTAACTCAGACAGCTTGCAACTAGCTCAAGTATCGATCAACAAAAGCCGACAAAGAAGCCTTGATGGACGAGCCTTGAAATGGTTATGGATGAGCTATTAGCGTTGGACCAGGCTACAACACTTCAACAAAATAAAAACAAGAGACAAGATCTTAAAAAGCATTCTTTATATTAAGAAGTATGAGGGAGGATACAAAACATGGAAACATGAAAGAGAAGGTACAAAAAGCTTGCTTCATTGTCGAGCTACAAAAGCAAAAACTTACTCTATTCTTCTCCCTCTCCTCCTTCCCCTTCAGAAGAAGGTCTCTCCTCTTCTCCAGAAGTAGTAGATCCTTAGGGAGTCCCTCCTCTTCTCCGGAAGTAGTAGACCCTTAGGGAACAATTCAGCTAAGGTTGTATTAAGGGTGCATTTCGTCGACTATTACTCGACATGTCTCGAATCCCTTCTTGAAAGAGTTTGTGGCCACCTCCAGTATCTTACCGCGGAAGTCTTTCGAGCTCTTGAAGTCCTCAACTACCCTCGACCCTCTGCTGGTAGGCCAATAAGATAGCTCCTAAGTGTGGATGGTGTGGGAGGTCTGTGAATAGAAGGACAAACTTAGCAAAAAGAATTATGCTTTAAATGACAACTCCAGATTCTCGGTGCTTACCTCTACTGTCCCAATGTATACGAAATTGACAAGCTCTTTTGCCATCATCGCCTGAAGATGCTTCTCATCTTTTGGAAGTATAATTCCCCTAACCAGCTCACTAATAAGCTCAGAGGACTCGAGGATCAATTGAGTGATCTTAAGTGACCACGTTGATCAATAAATCTCTAGCTTGACCCCCTGGGATGAAAGTGGAAATGGCTAGGAAGTTGATGCTCCTCGACCAAGGGGAATGAAAGTTGGAATCTGTACTCGTGTGGGAACTGGCTTAAGAATAGAAGCAACTTTCTTAGTAGCCACCAATGTATGAGCAAACTCAGTAGCGACTGTGGAATCCAAGGTAGGATCCAGAGGAACTTTAGGTACAACAATAAGCATCTTCTCAAGAGCCCTCTCAGGAACCGCCCTCCAAGGAGCTTTTGAAGTAGAATGAGAAACAGAGTTGAGGCGATCACCTCCACTTCGGGTGACCCCTCCTCATCGAATTGACCTTTGACCCGAGTAGCACTATCCAAACTCAAGGCCATGGGAAGCTCGACGAGGGGAGTAGCAGCTACCTTCATCTCCTTCTTTCTTGAAGGGCCGGCCTTGTTGCAGCCATGGTTCCTCTTTCTAGGTGTGCCCTTTGTAGCTTCGGATATGAGTTTATTAAGGTCAAATTTCATCCCTATAAAGTAGACAATGAGTCAAAAAAATCGAGAAGTGATACTTGGGAAAACTTGGATTTAAATGAAAGTGAATCCTAGGTTCTTCGGTGTTAAGCATGCTGAATTTTTTTTTTTTTGAAAACCATGGCTGAACCTGATCGGGTTGCCTACGTACCCCTTCATAAGGAGGATCAAGCCATACATAGTTCTTTTTAAGTTTCAAAAATGCAGCGAAAAAATCGAATCAAACAATTTAATTCGTGCATGCTTACAAGATCAAATCTAGACATCAGCATTGTAAGAACACATAGGATTATGCCGGAATCGTTTAAACAAATATGCTAAAATTTTATGCATAATTAACTATCAGATATAAAAGGTAAACACTCTATTCCGATAAATCTCCGAATATCTATCGATTGGATTCTAGAGATAACTCCGTGAGGAGCCCCAAAGGAGGGTAAAACCTCGGAAAACCAGACCTAGACCCTGACTCCAAAATAAAATATTGATGTGGGATTAATACCTTTTATGATAGAAGAAACTTGTGGATATGATCCTTGACTTCACAGCCACGCACATGAATGACCTCTATGAGAAGTAGATGCGAAGCCCTAGGTAGATCGTCTTCCGCGGGAGTGCTAGCTCGCGCAGGAACGTTGCAATGGCTGAAGTTGTCTCCTTCTAAATACTCAACCTTTAGGGCTCGTTTGGTTCACAGGAAGTATTTTCCCTCCTAGGAATATGATTTCTGGGAATCAGATTCCTAGGAAGAGGATACCTAGAAAAGTACTTTTGGCATGTTTGGTTAACCATGGGAAAGTGACAAATTTCCAAAGTGCTTATGTTTGGTTGACCATCCACTTTCCTAGGAAAGTTATGTATAATTTCTATTATGCCCTTAATAAAAATTAGGTCTTTAATGCCTCTTTAATGCTTCTTTAATGCTGAAGGGTCTTTTTGGAAAAAAATAAAAAAGGAGTGATTCCCACCTCATGGGAAAGTAACTTTCCCATGTTTCTCATGGAAAAGACTTTCCCATGAAATGTGGGAATCATATTCCCATGGAAATACAACTTTTCCATCTCTCTCCTTTGAAAACTCCAACCAAACAAGAGGCATTTCATTACTTTCCCGTTGACCACACTTTCCCCCCTCCTTTTCCTGCGAACCAAACGAGCCCTTAATTGTTCTTCAAGGATATGGAGGATGGATGTGAGGAAGAAGGATAAGAAGGGATGGAGGCCCTCAAAATTTCAAAATTTTTTGAAACTTCTAAATATTGTATATTTTGAACCCAAGGCATGGGGGTCTTTTATAGTCAAAAGACCACCCCATGCCTCACAACTAATTTAGCCAACTAATTTAGCTGATAAAATCCCCAAAAAATTCTGGTGGTTTGGCAGCTAAGAGAAGATAAACATATCCAAATTTTGTGCATTTTAGATCTCTAAAAGATAGAAATTCATGCATCCAAAGTTCAGCCGCAGACCACCCTATTTCATGCGCCATGCAATCCCTACATATTAGGAAATTCATCTAAATCTTTCTAAGAAGATTTAAGGCGCCATTTTTAGAGAAAATATAGCCCCACGCCTCCTCTCTTCTCATGCCAATTTTTGGCCAAAAATAAGGAGGATAGGCATGGAAAATATTGGGGAAATCAATGTGTCATTCTTCTCCAAGAAGATAAGGATGGGTTCCTAAAATTTAGGGATTCTTCTCCTTATTCAATTTTGATTATTTGGACTCATAATCCTCATCAAATAAGGTCTTCTAAATAATTTGGATCAAGCTCAATCCAATTGGATCAAGTCCCATCAATTTGGTCAAGCTCAATCCACTTGGGTTGAACCCAATCCAATTAGGTTAAACCCTGATGCAGCCCAAATTGAATCCTATTCAATTTGGCTCAACCTAAGCCTAATTACTCAATCAAATTGAGTTCGTTAGCAATCTAATTGCTAATTAATCCTCCAATAATTCAATATTTTTTTAATGCAACTTTTGCTTTGGATAATTTGTCAATCGAATTGACCAAATTACCCCTGAATGATTCTGATGCCGCACAAATGCGGAAAAAGAGGAGAAGAAGGAAGAACAAGAGAGGAAGAAGGAAGAAGAGGTTCTAGAGACACAGGAAGAAGAGAAGGGGAGGAGGAGGAGGAAGAATAAGATCTGGGAGGAAAAGAAATTCTTAATCATTCATTAAACCCTAATCATGAAAATAGTTCCCTATATATAGGGCCCAAATACACAACTTGCATAAATCCCCCTTACATAGAAATAAATCCTAATGAACCCACAAATAACACAAATAAGCCCTAAAATGCAAATAAGCCCAAAAATAAAATAAACCACAAATAAACCCTAGAATGCAAATAAGCCCAAAAATAAAATAATAAAATAAATATGCAAATAAACGAGTCTGGCTCAATCCGGGGGCTCAGGATCATCTGGATGAAGGGCTCTGATGTCCCCATCAACTCCTTCCGGGTGAGAAAAACTCGACCCCGTCGAGTACAGGTCTGGCCGGCTGTCGTACTGCTCCAGAAAATCAGGGTCAAGGCGCTGCAACTCGGCTCGCGAAATCCACGTCACATCTAATTCGGCTCGACCTTTCCACCGAACAAGGTAACGTTGGTAGCTTCCTCTCCTGGTAGAAATAACCTGCTCATCTAATATATGTTCTATGTGTTCTCTGCGTGCATGAAACTTTGGAGATGGAGGCTCAATAGCAGGTGCTGGGTCAGGGTGATCAACAACAATGGGTGTATCAACAAAAGGATCAGAAGGAATGAATGTGGACTTCTTGTATGGGACTAAATCTTTAATATTAAATGTCGCACTAATCCCATAGTCTTTAGGAAGATCTACAACATAAGCATTCGAACTGATTTTCTTTAAAACTTTGAACGGTCCCGCACTACGAGATTGCAACTTTTTGAACATTTCCGAAGGTTGTCGTTCAGGTCTAATTCTTACCATGACATGATCGCCTACATTCAATTCTTTATAACGTCTGTGCAAATCAGCAAGAGATTTATATTTTAAATTATTAGAGTGAATATGTTTGCTGATCTCCTGATGCAATGAATGCAAGTGTGAAGCAAATGATTGTGCAGACTCAGAGACTCTATGTTGATGAAACATGGAAATCAAGTCTATGGGCTGCCTAGGTTTATATTCATTCACCACTTCGAAAGGACTCACGCCTAAGGACCTATTGACCGAACTATTATATGCAAACTCGGCGGTCGGTAATACTAAATCCCAGGTCCTAGTATAGGCCGATGAAAATTTTAATTTAGTGCCAATCATGTGTCCAAGAATTTTTCTAAAGGAACTCACGAATCTAACATCTCTATCAGACATAATAGGTGTTGGAAGGTCAGGAGGTCTAACGACTTCATTGAAATAAAGTTTGGCAACTCTAGAATTGTTAGAAGTCCTAGGACATAGGAGAAAAGGCGCCATATCCGAAAAATGGTCCACAACCATAAATATGGAATCGTGCTTGATATAGGTACGAGGAAGTCCCAACACGAAGTCCATATTGACATCTTGCCATGAGATCGTGGCACTAGACATAAAATCTAAGAGGTCGTTCAGCCTAGGGATGGGAAAACGATACTTAACCGTAATTTTATTGGGGGTGCGGAGTGTGGGTATAGCACAGGGGCTCAAACTCTCATGAATATACCCTCGAGTGAGGAGTTTGTCAACTTTACATTTCAGTTCGGTGTGGTCGTTTGGGTTGAGCCTATGATGGAGAAGAGTTGGTACGGATGCTCCAGGAATGAGGTCAATGACGTGCTGGAGGTCACGCATCGGAGGAAGTATATCTGGAAGATCCTGAGAGAAAACAGAGTGAAACTCCTCCAACAGGGAAACTACTGCGGGTGGGTGCTCAGGATTCGACTCCATATTGATAACTCTAGCCACAAGGTTAAACACAGGTGATTGGCTGTCGATATCTTTCATTACCTCGTTCGAAGTAATGATGTGAAGTGATTTATCTTTCCGTAGGGTAGCACTCTTTTTTGTAGAGGCGGGCTCTCGGGGAGGCAATGAGTTCAGTACAATTTTCCGACCCTGGAACATAAAGCTACACGAATTCGAACGTCCATGAAGTGTGACGTCCCTATCGTATAACCAAGGTCTCCCTAAAATGACTTGACCTACGTCCATCGGAAGGCAGTTGCACCAGATCTCGTCTTTATAAGATAGGAATTGAATCGGTACAAGGCATCTTTTCGACACCGAGATGGATGTCTTATCTACCCAGGCTACCTTATATGGGTTGGGATGAGGGGTAGATTTCAGGCCGAGGCGGGAAACAACTCCAGACGCAATGGCGTTGATGCAACTCCCGCTATCAAATAGGATTTTGCATGTTTTATCATTGATCTTAAGAAACGTGTAAAATATGGAGGTTCTACGCCAATCTTGTTCGGTCTTGGTTTGAGCTAGAGTATACCGAACCACATGAAGCCTAGGATTTTGGTCATTCCGATCAGTGGGCTCATTTTGGGGTTCAGACTGGATAAACTCTAACCCGGTCTGTTCGTCTCCAAAGTCTTCTACAAAATCCTCGATGTTTGGTTCATAGACTTCTTCAACACATTCAGTCTCCTGGGTTCCTACTTCAAGTTCAGTCATTAGATAGATCTTGGCATTACATTGGGACGCGATATGGCCAAACTTTTGGCACCTGAAACATTGGGTTTGACTTCTAGAACGAGGATTGGGACCTAGTATGCCCTTTTCTTTATCATTTGAAGAGTTCTGGACAGGTATCGGGGATGTCCGAATCGGTGCTTGGCTAGGGCCGGGCTGGTTAGAAGGATTGGGAAGCTGCCTGGGTTGTGGGAGGTAGTTTTGATTAGGTCGGGCTCCTGGGGCCATGGGTCGAGGGTCGGTACGCCTCACTACAGAGGCTTGTAAGAAACTATCTACATCTTGAGCCAACTGGTATGCTTGGCCAAGGGTGGTAATCTCTCGGAGGATTAATTCTTTCTGAATCTCCTCGCGGAGTCCTGCCCGGAACCTAGAAAGAGTAACAGTCTCCTCTTCGATTACACCGCACCTCATGTGAAACTCTTCAAATCGTGCAATGTAATCGGCGACGGTTAAAGTCCCTTGAGTTAGTTTCTGCCACCTATCCATAAGGCGTTGTCGGTAAGAGAATGGCAGATACTTTTCATTCAGTTTTTCTTTCATATCCTCCCAGGTGGTGATACGAGGAAGCCTTTGGGTCTCACGCATATGTTCAACGTTATGCCAGTACCAGTGAGCTTGCCCAATAAGCTTCATTTTAGCAAACCGTACTTTTCTATCATCAGTCATGTCGTACCACTCAAAATAATTATCCATGGCTGCTCTCCAATCAAGGTACACACTCGGCTCTAATTGACCAGTAAATGTGGGAGCATCTACTCGTACGGTACGAAGTAGTCGCTCGTCAAGATCGCGCTGGTGATCAGGAGGAAGTTGGTTCCTAGGGGGATGGGGAAAAGCTACAGGTGGTGTGGTCAAACCAAGCTCGGGATAAGCTGCGATTGGGGTTGACGGTTCAGGAGTCCTAGGGTGTTGGACTAGAGCATGGATCTCTCTTTTGAATTCATCTTGATCAGCTCGTAATGCAGCTAATTGTTCCAAAATATCTTGTAGAACTCTGGGGTCCATGGTGGGTAAAGGGGTCTGAGAGTCAGTGAGGAGGTACTCTCTACCACTACGGGTTGGCATGCAGGGACTACTCTAGTTGGTGATATGATATGCAATGCTACTAATGAACCCTAACTTACTAAATGCAATGCAGGACAACCTATTAATGCAATCTATTATGAATTCAGAAATCAGCAAATTTTCACAAAAATAACTTAAAATTAAATATTACTAATTTTGCACTTTGGTTATTTCAGAATTAAGGCAGGAAATTAGTCACTATAAGAAATTAGGTTGCAAACACGTATTACAGTCGTTCAAAGTCCGAAAGTAATCTGATCTAGGAATGTTGAGAACTATCCTGCCGCTAGGGTGTGCTAATTTAATATCTAGATTTAGAGGGTGAATAGGACGGGTGTGGTAATATATGTTCAGGATTTCAAAATATGACAGGAAAGTAAGTTTTCAATTATGGTTGTCATGCAAGAGAACTAGAACACAATTAGATAGACAAGCCCAAAAGGAGGAAGAACCTGTTACCTGTGGTGGATGCAGTCAACCAGAAGCATCCGTTGTGGAGTCTCGAACACGAAGTCGGCACCGGGTGGAGCTAGCTGAAGCGATGGGTCTGGATCTGCAGCACAAGGGACTCAGTGGAGCTGATTGCTGAAGCCAAATTATTGCAAGGCTGCAATGGATGCCAAGGGGATGCTGCCGTGGGCCTGTGGTTGCAGTTGGGCCCGTGTAATGAAGAGGGGAACAGGCAGCGGGGTTGGCACGGCCCTGCGGAAATGGTGGCCGAAATCAGAAAGGTGCTGCGGAGGCGGGAACGGTCGGAAACAGTGCCGGAGGTTCCTCGGGCGGCAACGGCTCGGGTGGAGGTGCCGGAGGCTGGCGGCGCTCGGAGTAGGCACGCTCGGCAGAGGCGGCGTTCGGACGGAGGCAACGGCGGCAGCGACGGGAGGCGGTCGGCGGCTCGGGCTCTGGCGGCACGACGGTGAAGGCGTGGCAGAGGCGGTGGTGGCGCGGCGTGCGAGCTTGGGCGGCGGCGGGAGGTGGATTGGGCTCGGGCGGCGCGGCCACGGAAAGAGGGAAGAAGGAAGAAAATGACAGAGGTAAGGTTTTTTTTTTTTTTTTTGCTTGTTGGACCCGGGTTACCGGGTTGTGGGTAACGGGTTTAGGACTTACCCGTTACCTGATTTCTTCTTCAACCTCCCGATCGATTCGGGAGGGCGAACCGGTCGCTTCGGCGGCTGCGGCGGAATGCCCGAACAGAGGGGCTATGGCGTTCGCGGTCGCCGATCCGTGGTCGGCGGTGACAGGCGGCGGCTTCTTCCGACGATCGATCACAGGACCGACGGTGGCAGAACCGTGGAAGTCGTGGCACGGTGGGTGTCCGTGGGGTGCGATGACCTCCGGCGGCGAACCAGCGGCACGGCGGCGTCGTGAAGGGAGACGGCGGTGGGTGTGGGCACAGAGACAGGGACGGCCAACCAGGAAAGGGCTGTTCTCTTCTCTTTTTTTTTTTTTCTTTTTTTTTTGTCTCTGGTGAAAACCGATAGAGGGGAGGGGGGCCTGGTGAAAACCGAGAGAGAAAGGAAGAGAGGAAACACTGGACCGTGGCTTTGGCAGCAGGGGCAAAGCCGACGTGGCTCTGATACCAAGTTGATGCCGCACAAATGCGGAAAAAGAGGAGAAGAAGGAAGAACAAGAGAGGAAGAAGGAAGAAGAGGTTCTAGAGACACAGGAAGAAGAGAAGGGGAGGAGGAGGAGGAAGAATAAGATCTGGGAGGAAAAGAAATTCTTAATCATTCATTAAACCCTAATCATGAAAATAGTTCCCTATATATAGGGCCCAAATACACAACTTGCATAAACCCCCCTTACACAGAAATAAATCCTAATGAACCCACAAATAACACAAATAAGCCCTAAAATGCAAATAAGCCCAGAAATAAAATAAACCACAAATAAACCCTAGAATGCAAATAAGCCCAAAAATAAAATAATAAAATAAATATGCAAATAAACGAGTCTGGCTCAATCCGGGGGCTCAGGATCATCTGGATGAAGGGCTCTGATGTCCCCATCAGATTCTTAATCATCAATCAGCCATTTGATCAACCTAGAAACTTCAATGCGTGTGACCTCATAGGTTCGAACCTAAGCCGGTAGTATAGGAACATCTTCCTATACTAATCGATGTGACCATTTAGCAATGGTACTCGACATCCGGATAGGCCGAATATATGCGAAGCAAATATTCTGGAACCCTAGACTATGGTTACTGTATAATTCAATCCCTTTAACTCCTAATGCCAGGATGACTTAGAGCTCACTGTTAACCCTATAATTAGTACGTGCATTATGTGATTAACTTTAGATATCCCGTGACTCCTCACTGGGATTACCCTGGCCAAGGTTTTGCTAAATTAATCATAAGACATTATCTCCTATTTTCAGGAGGGGTCAATTCCATCTTGACTCACAACTGACTATGCAAGTACTTGACTACACCTAGTGACCTTCCGTCACTAAATTAGAAATTCAGGTAGTCCAGTACCAAAGTACAGTGAGTTGCTTGCTAGTCACAGGTTGCGGTCTTAGGTCAGAGGGCCAAACTTATACCCATATCTACTCGAAACATTTTTCGACAGTAGAGCATTCCGGAATTGGTCACGTTCGGTGAAATGTACTCCTACACTTCACCTGTGTGGCATACCAGTGTCTCCACACTCCTTGGTTAATAGGACAACCAACATATATGTCACACAACAACCTAATCTCGATAATGTTGTCGTCCTAGTAACAACATATTATTTGGTCGCGAACAAGTTTAAGGACTCAAAGATAAGTCCTCCTTTATCATAACATAAGTTCTAAGGACTTCATCATATAAGAGTTCATTTGAAGATGAAATGATGAATAATGCCAAATAACACTTTATTAATTTATCAATTCATTTACAAAATTCAATCATCAACATGCTGATGATTGACATTTAGGATACAATTCCCAACATTAAATTCAATCGGACCAAGAAATTACGCTCGACAGAGGCCAGATGAAATCTTGCATTTGCCAAGGCAGCCTTAGAAAGTAGTTCAGTTAGCAGCAATGCCTACATACTACAGAGGGTATCATCTGTCGCTTGCTCTTCATCAAACAAAATTGAGAACAAATTCATCGCCTTCTTTCTTGGCATGGACCACTGCGACGGGAAGGCCCAACCCCTCTTTTGAGAATACAAAAAAGAATTGACCCTTCCACCGTAAATGGAGAAAGGGCCCGACGGAAAAAGGTGGCAGTCTTTCCTACTGAAAAAATACTACCACTATTTATTTTGGGCGTGCTCCTTTAATTAAAAAAAAGCATGAAACAACTGCAGAGAAGGGTGAAAATCATTAAGAATGATAGAAGAAAAGAACCCAATGATCGTCCTCCAAGCACTGGGGACAAGTTGGATCAAAATAAGTCGAAACCTATAAAAAAGCTCAGCAAAAGGATTTAGGATGAAAAGTTTTAGATCCTTTTTTAGAGTTTCCTTGTAAAAAGGGAACTGATTCTTCTCTAGCAATGTCACTCGACCATAATAGCCAGACAACTTCAAGATGAAGTCTTAAGGGAAGTGGTACTTAGAGCTATCCTCTCCAAGTTGGCCTCACCCAATATGCTCTTCTTAGTAGATGGGGCAAAGTCGGCCACCGAAGAAGGCCCCTATGAGCCCACAGAAGCTCGATTAGACGAGCGTTGAATGATAGGCTCATTGTCCGATGACCTCTCTTCAATCAACCTCGACATTTCTCTCGAACAAGAAATAAAAGAAAGAAGAAGAAAGGGGTAAACCAAGAGAAGTGATTAGGATTGAGAACCAGAGAGCCCTATCGAAAGCTTTAGATGAAGAAACATTGGCGAAAAAATAAAAGGATGGAGGCTGGCGATGATGATGAAGGAAACCTTGATTGAAGATTAAGCAGAGGGAGGATTCAGGGATGTAACAATGGTTCACCATCAGCCGTTTTCAGGATGAATGGTTGTAGAAGCTTCAAAGTGAAGATGAAACACATACCACATGTATTAGATAGCCTCAATTTGGTTCAGATTGATGTGACCATTAGAGTCATCAGTCCAATCTTTGCTGCATGTCGAGCGATCGTTCGACTCCAATCCATCGCTAGGATCGCTATCAGCAAAGCATTCAATCATTGCCCTGAAAATCTTGCCACTCACAATGATGGCACTTTGGAAAAGGAAAACACTAGCATGCTATCATAAATGCAGTCTTTTGAAGGCTTTCGAAGCTAACAAGATAACCCCAGCTAATCAACTTTGTAGCTCATCTTGATTGATCGGTTTCACCCAAGGAAGCTACTTTCTTTGCTCGAGCCGATCAGGCCACCTCGGCCTCGAAAGTGGGAGCCAAGTGATACACCTCAAAACTGAGTAATGAGAGCTCACCATCTAGCCACTAGTTGACCATTCAAAGATTGCCACATAGTTCACTCAAAGGGTCACGGAGAGTCGTCTGTATCTCAAACTCTCCCTCCAATTGGCAATAACTCGGTTGCTAGCTGTTTCCTAACAATGCGGTACCTAAGAAAATCTGGCGATCGAAAAATGTGGACGACATTCACAGGTAAGATACACAACTTGTTGGCTTATAGACTAGTGTATAGCCCCAAACTACTTGGCAACAGGCTTCGACCCTCGCCCTCAAGGGCCCTCCAGGTAAGTTCTCCTTTGACTCTCCTGTGCTGCCTCTCTACTCGTATCAGGCCTTCTTCTATTTTCTGAGAGTTGTGCCTAACTTACGCATCAGAGGATCCCCTACCAGACACACTTTAGCGGATGAATTTTTTTGTTTTTGTTGTTTTAGGTTGGAGCTAGCTTCCAAATTCCACCCAAAGTTGTTCCTCCGCTGTCCAACATCGACTCGTGGGTGCTTGATATTGGGATCACCGCCGATCGAGTTGAACAGTCCATTGGAGTATCATCGCGAAGGCATGCAACAATCCCATTCAATCTCTTTGACCTGGATGATAGATGAGCAAGCATAGATCTAGTTATATCTAAAAGTTATATTACACTTTTAAGAAATACTCATTTTATTATCGAGAGTAAGATATGGTGGTTTGATGAATAATTCCATTTTCTTTACAAAAGTTATCAAACTTAATTGATTTAAGCTCACCCAAAAGTATTCAAACTCAATTATTTTGATATTTCCCTGCCCAATTGGTTTTCTTCCTATTTTTGTATTCTTTAAATATTTTTAAGGCTTCCGATTTTCTGCTAATTAGATAAACATAATTGTATCCGGAAAAGTCATCAATAAATGGTAGAAAATATTTTTTATTTCTATATGTTAATACATTCAAAGATCCACATATATATTTTTTATTTTTATTTTCTTTTGGAAAAAGAAGTATAGACAATTTGCTAGATAAGCAATATTCACAAGTTTCAAATAAAACATTTCTACTTTTAGTACTAAACCTTGACTAGTTAAACTCTTTATTTTGTCTTTATCTCTATGATCTAGTCTAAGATGCCAAGTATAAGAATCAACAAACAAAGAGCCATCAATATAAACAAAAGAAGAAGATGCAATATCATTATGGCCAACTATATCGAGCATAAACAGCTTGTAACCATGAACAAATCTGCTCCAAGCATAAATATGACTATGTGCTTTTCGATGGTTACTTCATCTGATTAGAAGCATATATCAAAATCCTTTTTGACAAAGATAGGGATAGAAATAATATTTCACCGCGCATTTGATACAAAATAAACATCAATCAACATAAAAACAACTAAGGTTATCGCCCTTGTGCAATCGATGGATAAGTGCGTCAAATTTTGGGTGTGTTCTATGACCTTTCATCAAGCACCTGGGGTCCACTGGAGATGGGTGGCCAAAGTGCTAAGGAGACGAGGAAGACGGTGGTGGACAAGGGTCAGAAAGCTAGGTTCGGCAAGGGGCCGACAGGAGGTAGAGATCGGTCGCTCCCAAGGGTGGCTGAGGTGCCCTCTTCGTTGTTGACGGTGGCACAGGCGCTATCACGACAACCAACATGGGCCAATCATCGAATTTTAGAGGAGGAACTGGAAGTTCTCCAACGGCACTTCATGGAGGTGTTGGAGCTACCATCGAAGTGGGTGGGAAAGGCTAGACGAGCATGGGCATCAATGATGGTGATCATGCAGAGCTTGGGGCAGCGACTCTTGGCAGAGTGGGTCGCACGGAGCTGCGACTCAGGGGGAGGCTTGACTATGAAGTGGAGGATATCTTGATAGCAGAAGAGAACTTGGCCTTTCGATTCAATTGCGAGGAGGATCGAGATGCGACGATGGCCAACGACTCATGGCTGGTGGTGGGCCATCTACTGGCCATGGAGAGGTGGATGCTGAACTTTGTCCCTGACTTCAAATCGGTGAATCAAGTGGTGGTGTGGGCTCGACTCCCTTGACTCCCCCAATAATATTGGGAGAGAGAGTCGATTTTGGACATCGCGGCGCCAGTCGGCCGGCCGTTTGCCCTGAATGGCTTCACCGACTGGTAGCAAAAGATGGGATACACTAGGGTTAATGTTGAGCTCCATGCTTTAAACCCTCTCAAACCCGACGTATTCATCAAAGGGAGATGCAAAACTTTGGTAAACATTCACCTACGAAAACCTACTGGTGTTTTGCTATGGCTGTGCTCGAATCAATCATGTGGAGAGCGATTGCCATGTTTCTTCCTCGGTGCTGGTCTCGACGGAGGGAGAAGGAGATAGGGCAACTTCGGTGCCTATGGTAGTGGAGGTCCCCTCAGAGACCCCACCCTAATTGGGGCCGGAGGGGTCCGATCGGTGCCGTTGACCAGTGTTCAGGTTGTGGTTGGCCATCAACCGAATTTGGTGGCCGAGGAATGCTATTGTAGGTGTGGGCCGAGGAGGACAACCGTGTCCACGCCTTAATCAGCCTTAGGCCCGTCTTCCATCCAATTCGGGCTAAGTTCCCCTAGGAACCGGCCGAGTTCACCATCATATTCGGATGGGTGACAGAAGCCCACCAAGGTGGCATAGAGGAGATCGCCAGAGAAGGGGATCCCGGCCGGTGACATCAAGTGACGACTTGACTCTGTCCACCTTGGGTGTTGAGTTCGAAACAATCCGTGGCTTTGGTTTAGGCCAAACCAGAGTGCCGTTCCTGCTAGGTCAGGCTAAGGGGGTCATGCCAACATTGCTATGGCGGAGGCCGGCTCTAGGCTCGGTCCGATGAATTGAGCCAGGAGCTCACCCAAGGTCTGCACTGAGGGCTGGTTGGCGGAGGGTGGGTTGGGCCCTCTTGGCCCCTCCAAGGTCTGTGAGGAGGGAGGGCCGACGGAGGGTGAGTCGGGCTGGTGTAGACCATCTGTGGCTGTGTGGAGGTAGGGCCTGCAAAGATCGGGCTAGGTCTCTAATGGTCTTCATCTCCCTAAGCACCTACGGAAGAAGGTTCCTCAGCTTCGCATAGGAGGCGCGCTCCCCAGCACCATGGGAGCCCTTTGCCTGCTCCTTTGGCACTGGGTGTTGGGGTCGTCGAGGATGAGGGCTCGGACGACGACGAGGTTATGTGGGCAACTATCGGTGTGCGGCCGAAGCATCGAGTGGAGCGCCGCATGATGGGGGTGGAACCGGGCATCCTAGGTGCTCACCCTCTAGTTCCGGTGAGGGTGGTCAAGCATCCGGAGCATCTGCGACCGAAATCGTAGTAGGAGCCCCCCTCTAGCTTGGATCTTTAGGGTCGAGGTAGGTGGAGACGACACAACCAAGCTTGGCGTCACCGATAGCCCATCCTCCTAGGTCCAGACGGCTGGCCATGCGATGGTGGGTGGGGGTAGGTGACCAACCCCAACCGGCGGCATTTCCAAAGCTATCATTGAGTGCCTGATGATGTTAGATGCAGGCCCAGAGAATGAAGAGGTGGTGGTGTCCGGTCTCGAGGAGAAAATGGATGCTGGCAAGGGGAAGGAGGATCAGGAGGGCAATGTAGTATCATCTGTGTCCTGTCGGGAAGAGTTGGGCCCAACCCAGGCTGAGCATGGCTAGGTGGTGCTCCAGCTGAAGCAGGCTCTGTTGGGGCCAATTGACCGGGGTAGGAAGAAGGAGGGGCCGAGGATTCAGTGAGAGAGGGCCTGTTCCCTTTCCTCCAACATGCTGAATGAAAATCCTGCTATGGAACTGCTAGAGAGCTGGAAAGCCTTCCTTCAGCCTGGCATTCCGCAAACTTGTGCAGCTGCATGATCTAGAGGTATGTGTGCTCGTTGAAATCTAGTTGTCCGAAAATAGCCTCCAATGTGCGAGGAGGTCCCTATCGAGATCCTAGGAATTCTATGTAGTGGAGTCCCATGGGTTGTCGAGCAGAATCATTGCAGCTTGGAGACTAGGGAGCTGCAATTTTGATATATTTCATGAGTGTAACCAACAAGTCATTACGGTAGCATCATATGGCAGTGAGCCTCCTTGGGTCTTATTTGCAGTTTATGCCAGTACTGACTATAGGGAGAGGAGGATTCTCTGGGATGAGGTAGCCAGTCTGATTCAGCAGGGGCACCCAACGGTAGTTGCTAGAGACTTCAATTGTATTGATGGGCCTTAGGAGAAGCATGAGGGTAAGGCTTTCATCAACAAGTTTGAAGTCAGAGAGTTTTAGGACTTCATCATGGCTAATGTGCTGGTTGACCTGGGGTTCATCAGGCCAAGATTTACTTGGTGCAACAGCAGGCTGGGTCGAGCAAGAGTATGGAAAAGGATAGACCATGTGTTTTCCACTATAGAATAGATCCAGAGTTGTCTGGACTACCGAGTGAGCCACCTTCCATAGATTGCATCGGACCACTACCCTATTCTAGTATGTGCCTCGATCTTTATCCCTTATCGCAGTCTGTTTCATTTTTAGAAGATCTGTCTCTCTTACCCTCGATAATAGGATATTGTGCGGGAGGCATGGCGGTTGTCAATGCGGGGGTATGCAATATACAGGGTGACCTACAAGCTGGAAATGACCAAACGCCGGCTGCACAGGTAGAACCAGAAAGAGGTAAAAAATATATTTAGGAGGGTGGAGGAGGTAGAAGCTTCTATAGCAAATCTCCAGTCTAGGAAAGAAAGGGGGGGCTCAATTGAGGATGACTAGGGGAAGATTAGGGCGCAGCTGTTCATGCACCACTTGCTTCTTGGACAGCAAAAGATTCTGTGGTGACAGAAGTCGAGGATACAATGAGTCATGAAGGAAGATCGGAATTTCAGATTCTTCCACCAATCAACAGTTATTCAGAGGCAAAGGAATAGAATTAGTAGTATCAAGGAGAGCAACGGGCAGATGACGGATGATTCTGATACCATCAGTAGGATTCTAGAGTAGTTCTTTAGATCCAAGTGGACCGACTAGTTCGATGGATGGATACCACCGAGCAAGCCAGCACCGACAATGAGAGTCATGGAGGAGAAGAATGCAGTGCTGGTGAGTCTAATTTTAGCCGTAAGAGGATCTGTAGTCTTTGGTCGAGGACAAATCCCCAGGACTAGATGGTTTCTCTCCAGTCTTCTTTAGAAGATATTGGCATATCATTAGACAGGATGGGACTGCAACTATATGGTATATCAATCCTAAAGGATGAATTTTGATGATTACAAAATACTTGAGATAATATTGTGTACTAATGATATTGCTTAATTGTGAAGTTTTATAAGTCAAGAAAAATCAGAAGAAATGAAGCACTGCAAAATCATAAGTTCTTCGCAAACACTTCATTGGATATGTTCTAAAAGGAAAATGATCTTAATCTAATCCATGGAGATCAGAGATGAAGTCTAAAGTTTTCTGTTTGAAAAACTTGAGTCAACCCCTAAGCAAAAAGGATAAGTTTAAGTTGATTCTGGTATATTTTATTCAAGAAGCACAGTCAATGAGTCGACCCCCGCAAAACATGAGTCGATCCTTGTGTAGTTCAAAGTAAACAGAAAGCTTTTACCGCTTGAGACAAAATTTGAAGAGTCGATCCTTGTTCAAAATGAGTCGACCCTCGAAATTGTAGAGTCGACCCTTGCATTTGAAGAGTCGACCCCAGTTCAGTCTCAGCATCAGCCAGAAAATTATAGTATGAGTCGACCCTTGTATTTAAAGAGGCAACTCCTGAGGGCGATGAGTCGACCCTTGTGTTTAAAGAGGTGACTCCTGAAGAAAATGAGCCGACCCTTAAGGTTAAAGAGTCGACCCTTTGAAGATGACATAGCAAGAGCCTTCTCAACATCTTGAAGTGCTGATCCAGAATAAATATGAGTCGACCCCTGAGTTACATGAGTCAATCCCTGTACTGCTGGGACCACAACGGGAAGCTTGCAACAACTTTTATCTTTTTCTGTAATAGAAAAAGATTCTCATCAGAACGGAAAGAAAGAAATTCAAATTCCGCCGAAGAATTTATCTATAAATACGAGGAAACCTCAGAAGGGAAACAAAAAAAAAGGAAAAAGATTTTATTGAAAACAAAAAGGTTTTGACTGAGAAAAAGAGAAGAAAAAGTTTAACAGTTCATCATCCTCACCGGTATTTCATCTGAAACCTTCTCTCATGAGGAAATCAGTCGAAGCTTCTCACTGCATCGAGAAGAGCAGCTGTTCGAGCATTGGAACATCCTTCCACAGCCAACCTCTTCATCAGCTTCAGCCTTTATTTTTATTGTTTCATTTTTTATATTCTGAAGCTTTAAGTTCTCTGGTTACAACATTCATTTAGTTGGATTAACTATTGCTGTAATAGTTTCATTCATTTGAAACTTGTAAAGGCACTTCCAAGCCTTGATTGGAAGTTGCTGAATCAGGAGTATTTAGTAAGGGAGATAGTTTTTGGTTGGTTTGTCTGAAAACCAACTGGGTTGTTTATGAGCTAGGAAAAACAAATGTTGTAAAGTTTTTGGTTGGTTTATCTGAAAACCAACTAGGTTGTTTGTGATCCCAAAAAACAAAAGATTTTTGGTTGGTTGCCTGGGAAAACTGACTGAATTTTTGATTGTGAGCTCGAAAAACAATCAGGCTGTAATCTGCTGGATTATAGTGAAATCTCAAGCTAGGCTTGAGGAGTGGACGTAGATGCTGGAAGTGCACCGAACCACTATAAACCTTGGTGTTTGCGTTTGTGGTTTTCTCTCTTCCTCCACTGCATATTTCTGATTGCTTTCCTCATCTTATTCACTACTTCATTTGTGCAATTTTATTTCCGCTGCAAAATCTGCAAGTTATTGAAAGATAACAATAACTCATACTCTGTTCACGTTTATTTTTTTAAAACACCCAATTCACCCCCCCTCTTGGGCTGCACCTCTGGGTAATAAGTGGTATCAGAGCCTGGTACTCACAGTAACTTTTTGATCTAACAATCAAGAGTGAAAGGTCATGGCAGCCACTATGAGATCCTCTATTGCCGAAGGAGAATCTGCCAACAGACCACCTCTTTTCAATGGCACAAATTTTACTTATTGGAAAGCTCGTATGCGTATTTTTATTCAAGCACTTAACTATGATTTATGGACTGTTATTATCAATGGACCTCACACACCAACTAAGATTATAGATGGCATCACCATATTCAAACCTGAGACTGAATGGGATGACCATGATAAAGGAATGGCTTAGCTGAATGCAAAAGCCATGAATGTTCTTTACTATTCCTTAGATGCAAATGAGTTTAATCGTATATCTATTTGCATGATTGCTAAAGAAATCTGGGATAGGCTGGAAGTTACACATGAAGGTACTAAGCAGGTCAAAGAATCTAAAATCAGTATGCTAGTTTATAAGTATGAATTATTTAGAATGGAAAACAGTGAATCTATAACTGAAATGTTTACTAGATTCACTGATATTATAAACGGCTTGAAAAGCCTTGGTAGATCTTACTCTAACAGTAATCTTGTTCGGAAAATTCTTAAGTCTCTTCCTAGAGCATGGGAAGCAAAGGTCACTGTCATTTAAGAAGCCAAAGATCTCAACTCTCTTCTACTGGAAGAACTGCTGGGTTCCTTAATGACTCATGAGCTTTCAATGAAACAGAACCTTGAGGAGGACGAACCCAAGAAGTGCAGAACCATTGCTCTTAAATCCACTCTACATGAAGATGAGAGTGAGGATTCTGAATCTGATAACAGTGAGGAAATGGCCCTGATTAAAAGAAGGTTCAGAAAATTCTTCAGAAGAAATAGAGAAAACTTCAAGAAAAGGCCTGTAATCAAGAGGGAGCAAAGCAAAGAAAATAAGAAGTAATATGTTTGTTATGAGTGCAAAAAGCCTGAACACTTCAGAACTGCCTGTCCTCTATTAAAAAAGGCTATGAAAAGGTTAAGGAAGAAAGCTATGATGGCTACATGGAGTGACAGTGATGAATTCAGCTTTGGAGAAGAAGAACAGCAATAAGAAGCTGCAAATCTGTCTAATGGCACACGAAAATGAGGTATATTTAAATACTGAATATGATTTCAGTTTCGATGAACTTCAAGATGCTTTTTCTAAGCTTATGATTGAATATAAAAAGCTTAGTTTAAAGAATAAGGAGCTGAAGATTAAGAACCAATCATTGGAAAAAGATAATGCTCTGCTTCTGGATAATAAGAAGGAACTGCATGAAGAAAATCAGAAGTTAGCTAAAGAAGTTGGAAAATTGAAACCTATAGTAGATAAATTTATCCTAAGCTCTGAGAAATTAAATCTAATTCTAGAAAATCAGAAAGCTGTTTATGATAAGGCTGGTTTAGGATATAATCGTTGGAGAAATCAGAAATCACTGAAAAACATATTTGTGAAGCCAACGTATGTTCAACCAAAATCTGCACTGATTAAGTTAGACAAACTGAAACAAGAATACACTGTATGCAATCCTAAAAGCCAAAAACTTGTAAGTAATGTCTCAATTAAGAAAATATAAGTTCCAAAGGGAACCATCATTGCTAACATTCAAGGACCCAAGAAAGCTTGGGTACCAAAGATAAAGAATTAAATTCTCATTTTGCAAGCATGTCTAGCATCCCAAGCATCAAACAGAAAATGGTATTTGGATAGTGGGTGCTCTATACACATGACAGGGGATGAATCCCAATTCATGTCCCTCAAAAAGAAAGATGGAGGAATGGTTACCTTTGGTGATAATGGAAAAGGCAAAATCATTGGTATTGGTAACATTCGGATTACTCCAACTACTTTTATTGAAAATGTTTCATTGGTAGATGGATTAAAACATAATTTGCTAAGCATTAGTCAATTATGTGATAAAGGATATATTGTGACTTTTGAATCATCTATGTGCTTAGTTTCAAGTACTAATAACAGTGGTGTAATATTTACTGGATATAGACATGGAAATGTGTATTTGGTTGACTTAGATCAAATACTCATGAAAAACATGGACTGTTTGGTAGCTATGAAAACCAAAAATAGTGAAGCTAGCTAGTTATGGCATCGAAAATTAGCTCATGCAAGCATGGACTTAATTTCAAAACCTATCCGAAAAGGACTTGTTTTCGGCTTGCCTAAACTATCATTTGAAAAAGATAAAATCTGCTCTGCATGCCAACTAGGAAAATAGACCAGAACTTCTTTCTAATCTAAAAATATTGTCTCCACAAATAGACCCTTAAAGCTTCTGCATATGGACTTATTTGGACCAACTAGAACTGCAAGTCTAGGTGGAAAACTTTATAGCTTTTTTATTGTGGATGATTTTTCTAGGTATACATGGATTTTATTCTTGGCACACAAAAGTGAAGCATTTTTAACTTTCACTAAACTGTATAAAAAGATTTCAAATGAATATGGATTGAAAACTATCAAGATTAGAAGTGATCATGGAACTGAATTTGAAAATCATGACTTTGAAAATTTCTGCACTGAAAATGGTATTGATCATAACTTTTCTGCACCAAGAACACCACAACAAAATGGTGTTGTAGAGAGAAAGAATAGAACTCTTATTGAAATGGCTAGGACAATGTTATGTGAAAGTGACTTACCTAAGTATTTTTGAGCTGAAGCCATAAATACAGCTTGTCATGTTCTTAATAGAGTTACTATTAGGTCAATTTTAAAGAAAACTTTTTATGAACTTTTGAAAAAAAAGAAACCAAATCACTCATACTTTCATGTTTTTGGTTGCATCTATTTTGTTCTAAATAATGGTAATGACAACTTGAAAAAATTTGATTCAAAATTAGATGAAGCTATTTTTCTTGGATATTCTTCATCAAGCAAAGCATTTAGAATATTTAATAAGAGAACTCTAGTCGTAGAAGAGTCAATACATATTATCTTTGATGAATCTAATGACCCTTCTTCAAGGAAGAATGTAGATCTCGATGATGATGCAGAAGAACTCGATAAGCAAGTCAAAGAATTAAGATTCGGACCAAATGTCAACAATAAATACAAAGATTTTGAATATGCTCTAATATGTTTGAAATATATGTTTTTCAATCGTAATGATTTAAGATGAGCTACAATGTGGAAGATACATATCTCAAATTATAACTTTGAAAGCCTCCTTGAAAATTTTTATGAAATTCAGAATTCGATTTTGTATAAAAGCTTAAACTTAATTTAAAAATGCTTATATCGTTACATCTTTGTAACCTTAGTTATATGCTTCAATGATCGCAACATTCAGGAGAATGTTGGTTCCTAAATAAAAATCTTAACTTAAGAAAAACAGAATTAATTTTGATGCTTTGGTTGATTGCTCCGATACGCATCCGAAACATATCATTTCTTATCTTTAAAGTGTACTAAAATTAGTTTAAATGATGTATTTTTCAATGATCTTGATTGCAAACAAATGTATCTAAATATATAACTTAATTTTGATATTAAAAAGATTCATTGTATTTCATGTATGCATTGCTGTGAATCTATGAGTAAGAAACTAAATTCTATAAACATTCACTTGAATGATCTTTTATATCCTTTTCTGCATGATTGTTGCTTCCATCACTAAAAAAAAAAAACTATTTTTAAAAGAGTGAATAATCTTAAAGCTAAAAATATTTCAGCTCACTCAAATGACTCTTAAAAGAAAGAAAATGTAATTGCTTTTGAAAGAAATTGAGCTTTAAATAAATTATTTTCTGATTAATATTTCAGTACATTTTTTCAAAGATTAAGAGGAAGCATAACTTGTTCTTGAAAGATGAAAAGAGTGATTGGTATAAATTTTGAAAAACTCTAGATCACTTTACATTCTTGATATCATAGAATTTCAGTTCTATTCACGCTTATCATTAAAATCTGAAATTCAACAAAAAGAAAAGAATGATTAAAGAAGAATGCATCTTTTGAGGGGGAGCTTCAGACATATCAATCTCTCTAGATTTTGCATCTTATTCAAAAGCCACCATCATATGATGCATACCTTGAATATTTTATGAATTCATTTTGATGAACCTCTTTGTGTTGCCATTACTTGTCTTAATTATATATAGCCTATATTTTGAGTTTAATTCTATAGAGCATTTATTATTTCAAATGAATATGATTTGATACTTGCAAATATGCTCTCAATGGGTTAAGTTGAAAATATGCTGAAATTTGTAGAAAATATATTTTCTAGATTAACAATTTGAATGTTTTATTGAAAATTATCTTCAAATTCTAAACTCTTAAATGGAATGATCAATTAAGGGAAGAAAGAAAATTTCAGAGGAAGAGATCATATGGAACTTAATTGATAAATCCATAACTAAAGACGAAAGAAAGAATACTAAATGAGAAGTGATTCTAATACTCTCCAATATGTATTATAAATATCTGAAATTTAAATCTAAAAATCTCTGTTATACACCTTGAGGCTTGCTATTTGGTTAATATATCTTATGCATCAATCGTGAACCAAATTGCAATTCAAACAGTTGATCTTAAGAGCCTCTAGTTTAATAAAAAAGGGAGAGAATAATGTGTTGAATTTTTTTGAGTATCTCTTATGAACACAAATTTAAAAGTAACTGCTACATATGATAGATCTATAGATTTTAAAATGCACCTAATCGGCAAATCAACTGTTCTAAAAATTATTTGAATATGAATTCCATCTATCTTTATTAGAAAATCTATTTTGAAATTCACTAATGAGTTCTTATTGGCTTGCTCTTTAGAACTTCAATTTTGTGCCAATTCATTTTTATATATATCAAAATGTGCTTCTTTTTAAAGAAACAAAAAAAAATCTTTAAAAGAACTCTAAAAGAACTTTCAAAGCTTTGAATTTTATGTATGCTCTAAGATATATCATAAATTGCATGAATTCATGTTTCGGTATTTTGTGCCCCAATGTTTTTATATCATAAAAGAACTTTGAAGTCATTAAGAATTAATGATCGAACATGATGTTATATTTTTCGAGTATATAAGCTTTAATATTATACTCTAAAAATTGATTAAATTGCTCTCATATTGCTATATATTTAATATATCGGGCAAAAGATCTTAAATGAACAAGCTTTCATAATTGTTATTAAAGATCTTTCAAAAAAAGGGGGGGGGGGTTAGAATTTCATTCGTGCCTTCTTTGAATATCAATCTTGATACTCCTTAAATTAACTTGAAAAAGGTTCCACCTACACTTTATTTGAAAACTATCTTTGGAATCACATTTGATGTGCTCTCATTATAATTTGCTCTGAAATTATCTTAATTGGCTCTGATCTATGCTAATTAATCTTATTCTGACATTATTGACTTGAGTTATATGATTCATATTCTTGCAATAATTTGACATGCATTAACTGAAAACCAGAGTACAATAAGGAAAAGAAATATTTGAGTATCATTATCTTTGTGCTTAATGGTTCATTATCTTGCAACCTTTTTGATGTTGTCAAAAAGGAGGAGAAATATTTGAGTATATGCTCATAATGCTTTATGTGTTGATTATGTTAAGTTGATTAAATCTAAAGCATTATCATGAAGTATATTTTAAATATATATGTTTTCTACTTCATGCAACTTAGCTATGCATTAGTTCTAGAACATAATATATTTTATATTGCACATACTCCAAGTTTTGTCATCATCAAAAAGGGAGAGATTGATGACCCAAAGATTGATTTTGATGATCACAAAACCTTGAAGTATAATTACCAATGTTTGTGTTGCAAGAAGAAAGATAATTTGTTTTGTAAGGAACATAGCAAGTTGGAAAAATACAAGAAGGTCTCAAAAGCTCTCAAGAAAAGTTGGAAGAAAGTTACACTTCATTGGCCCAAAGTTCAAGTTCAAAGGATTCAAGTTGGAGGGACAATTCTAAAGAAAAACTCAAAAGAACTGTCCTCGAGTCGACTCCTGAAAGTTCAGAGTCGACTCTGGCACTCTGGAGTTTCAGGAATAGTGCTTGAGTCGACTTCGGGACTCTGCGAGTCGACTTCGACTGAGAATAGACAAAAAGACAGAGAGTTAATTTTCAGCGCTACAGTGCTCGAGTCGACTCCTACTTCAGTGCTACAGTGCTCGAATTGACTCCCAGCTACAGTGCCGGCAGACTCTTATTCACGAGTCGACTCCTACTTCAGCCGAGTCGACTCCTACTTCAGCCGAGTCGACTCGAGCACGCTGGGAGGCATAATGACTAGTTTTTTCTCAACTCCAACGGCTCTATTTTTGTCTCTAACGGCTAGATCATTGTTCCCACGCCATCCAAAGCTATAAAATCAAGGGGAGAGCTAGGGGAAAAGATAAGGAAGTGGGAGATAACACATAGGAAAAATATTTCAAAGAGATTTCAAGAAAAACCTCCCAAAAGCACAAAAGGGCCATTCAAAGCAAAAGAGAGAGAAGAAGTGCATCCGAGTGAATTCCAAAGCTTCCTCTCCAACTGTGTGCTGCCTCAGTGATCCTCTATCTCGTGCGAAATCAGAAGAGGGTCAAGTAAATAAGAAGCCAAGTTCCTTTATCTACAAAATTTGTTTGAGGGCTTCTTCTCTTTACTCTACTTGTTTATATTTGCTATATCTGCTTGTTTAAGAAGCTTGTATTTGCTTTAAACTCTTGTTCTAATATCTTGTAACTTGATTCAATCAAGGGATTGAATCAAGGGGTTAAGGTTTGTTGGTGAGCCAAAGAAAAAACCAACGGTGTAAGGTTGTGGTTGGTGAACCGGAAAAAACCAACTGGGTTTGATTGTGAATCCGAAAATAATCGGATGGTTCTAGTCGGTGAGCCTGTGAAAACCGATCGAGTTCGTTGTGATCTCGTGAAAACAACAAGTTAGGTTGTGAGCTTGTAAAACAACCGGCTGTAATCTGAGGGATTATAGTAAAATTCCCAAAAGATCTTGGGGAGTGGATGTAGGTGCTGGGGTGCACCGAACCACTATACATCTTGGTGTTTGTGATGCCTTATCTCTTGTGTTTCATGCCTTACATTCATACTTGATTGTGTAATATCTCCAGCTTTGTTTCCTATTGATTTATAAGTGATTGTTTAGAACTTGCTTAGATTCCACTCCATTCTTACCATTCACATAGATTATAATTGCTCTAGCTTAATTTTCTACTGCTTTACTTGTAATTTCCTAGAGCTAAAGTAAATAACATCTTATCATTCCGCTGCATTCAATTCAAAGTAAATTAGGGAACATGATTTTTTAGAAAATCCAATTCAACCCCCTCTTGGAATGTCACCTTGGGCAACACTAGAGACTTAATAATTGGTGATCCTTCACAAGGCATTAGGACTAGATCCTCTATTAGAGATATTTGTAATCATCTTGCATTTGTTTCTCAAATAGAACCAATATCTTTTGAAGAAGCTGAAAAAGATAACAATTGGTTAATGACAATACAAGAAGAACTAAATCAATTTGAAAGAAACAATGTTTGGAATTTGGTTAGAAGGCCTGAAAATATTTCTATAATTGGAACAAAATGGGTTTTTAGAAATAAATTAAATGAAGATGCAATTGTAATTAGAAATAAGGTTAGATTAGTTGCAAAAGGATATAATCAAGAAGAAGGAATTGATTTTGATGAAACTTTTGCATCTGTAGCTAGACTTAAAGCTATTAGGCTATTACTTGCATTTGCATGCTTCATAAATTTTAAATTATTTCAGATGAATGTCAAAAGTGCATTTCTAAATGATTTTATAACTGAAGAAGTTTATGTAGAAAACCACCTGGATTTGAAAATCATAAACTTTCAGATCATGTTTTTAAATTGAACAAAGCACTTTATGGATTGAAGCAAGCTCCTAGAGCTTGGTATGATAGATTAAGCAAATTTTTAATAAAGAGTAATTTTTCAAGAGAAAATGTTGATAAAACTCTGTTTATTAAAAAGAAAAATGCTGATATTCTGATTGTTCAAATATATATTGATGATATTATATTTGGTGCTACTAATGAAAGTTTATGTGAAGAATTTGCAAAGCTCATGCAAAGTGAGCTCGAGATGAGTTTGATGGGTGAACTCAACTTCTTCTTTGGACTCCAAATCAAGCAAACAAGAGATGAAATCTTCATCTGCCAAAGCAAATATACAAAGAAAATCTTAAAGAAGTTTGGTATGGAAGATTCAAAATCAATAGGTACTCCTATGAGTCTCTCTTATAAATTAGAAAAAGATGAGCATGGTAAATCTTTTGATTCAAAGCTGTATAAAGGAATGATTGGATCTTTACTTTATCTTATAGCAAGTAGACCTGATATAATGTATAGTGTTTGTATGTGTGCAAGTTATAAAGTAAATCCTAAAGAATCACACTTAATTGCTGTTAAAAAGATATTGAGATACTTAAAAGAAACACAACACTTAGGTTTATGGTATTCTAAGACATCTACAATTGACTTAATTGGATATTCAGATGCTGATTTTGCTGGTTGCAGATTAGACAGAAAAAGTACAAGTGGAACTTGTCAATTTCTTGGAACAAACTTAATCTCTTGGTTTAGCAAGAAACAAAATTCCGTAGCACTATCTACAGCTGAGGTTGAATATATTGCTGCAGGAAGTTGCTGTGCCTAAATCCTATGGATTAAGCAACAACTTGAGGACTATGGCATAAAACAAAATAAAATTCCTATAAGGTGTGACAACACTAGTACCATAAATCTGACTAAAAATCCCTTACAACACTCAAGATCTAAACATATAAAAATCAGACATCATTTCATAAGAGATCATGCTCAAAATGGGGATATAAAAATAGAATTTATAAATACTGATAAACAAATTGCAGATATTTTCAGTAAACCTCTTAATGAAGAAATCTTTTGTAAATTTAGAGGTGAATTATGCACTTGTGATCCTTTTTGATGACTGATTATGAATGATAAATTGCATATTTTGATTGACTATTATTGGTTGAATTTTAGTTGATTTGTTATATGGTTTACCATTGATTTTCAAATCATATTTAAAAAATTTTCGTCTCTTGAACTGTCTGAGGATTCGACTCATGTGAATGAGGAGTCGACTCATGTAGTAAGGGACGACTCTTAAGTTTAAAGAGTCGACCCCTAACTTACAAGAGACGACTCTTAAGTTAAAAGAGTCGACTCCTAATCTATAGGAGACAACTCATTAGTTGAATGAGTCGACTAAAGTGGAAACTATTCGAAACAGATTCTAAAAAGCTTTCTCTCTCTCTCTCTGAAACATTGAACCTAAAATGTTTCATACCTCTTAGAGCGTTTTTCTGTCTTCAAACTCTCCTTCAAACAAAAACCTCCAAAATCCTAGAAAACCTTTCCGAGGTTGTGATTGATCTTCCAATGGTGAGAATAAAGGCTAGTAACATCCGGACCAAGAGGAAGAATATCACTCCACACACAGAGAGGAGAACAAAGGCTAGGGCAGAGAAGGAAATGAATCCACAAAGGGAACAAACACTGCCACCTCAACCCGTTACGACCCCTCTGTCTTCTCCGTCCTCAGTTTCAAAGCAAGGTCCTCTCTCCATAAGGAATGTCTCTACCGGAAGAAGAGTGGATTTTAAATTTCTATAAAAGGAAAACTTTCCCTTAGGGCAGAATCTAAAGGAGATGGGTTGGGAATATCTATGCTCACCGAATGTACCAACCTACCCAGACCTGGTACGAGAATTTTACAACAATGCAAGATTTGGACAAGGATATATCTCGTCCAAGGTAAAAGACATCTCTATCTTGATTATAGAAGAAATTTTAAGATATGCTCTTCGGATTCCAAATGATGGAGAAAATGGAGATCACTTAGAGAATAGGAACGAAGGGATTACTACCATTCTCAATAGGAAAATCACAGAAGATTGGACTGAAATCAGTGCTAATCAATTGAATGCTGAGATGCAATTGCTGCATCACATGATCAACAAAATGTTCTTCCCGAAGACAGAAAAATTTGATCATGTTTCAGAAAGGGATATACTAGTAATGCATCATATTATACAAGGACTCCCACTGAACCTACCCTGCTTAATGATCAGATATATGGAAGCTCAAGGACAGAAAAAAGGAGCTTCACTTCCTTATGGTATGGTCTTAACTTAAGTCTTCAGTTACTTCAATCTGAATTTAGAAGGAGAGACCAAGAAGGAATTACTGTACTTAGATGCGTACAATGACAAATCACTGAAAAGAATGGAATTTGTCAAAACTAAGGGCAAATGGACTCATAAAGGGAAAGGAATCCAAGATGAAAGTGGTCAAGATACTCCTACACCACTCAAAGGCAAAAGAATCCCTACACAAGCACCTCCAAAAGAGTCTCCAGTCAGTCAACCTCCTCCAATACAAAGGCCATCAGATCCTCCACTCAGACTTGAGAAGTGGCAGTTAAAGTCTATTAGAGATAACATTATAACAGCACTGTTTAATTCTGTAGTCTGTTTTAGCAAAGTCCAACATCTCACTAACATGACCCAAGAAGTAAAAGTTGAATTGCAAGGTTTAAGGCAACTTGCAGCTAATCAGCAAAGAAGAATTGCTGCAATTGATGAGCAACTAAGGACTCAAAGAAATTCTGTTCAAGACTCTATACAAGAACTAAAGGAAGAACACACTCAGCTTACTAGCTCTATCTCTGCACTAAACAACAAGATTAACAAGCTGATAGAAGAGCCAAAGGAAGATCAGTCTGGACCTTCATCTTCAAAACCTTGAACCTAGACTGAACTTAGATTAAACCTAACCTGAGCTTAGACTAAAACCTATGTTTTCAAAACATAACTTGTAATCCTTTTGATTTATCAAGTGTACTTCGTTTACCAAATGCAATGAATGCTTACCTTTCTTGGAATATATGTCTTTATTCGTTTGCATGCTGCTCTGATACATATTGCATCTGATATATATCAAAACCTTTAATTAATCCTTAATGTTGGTATCAGAAATTATTTTGAGTTTCCTTCCTTTTGTTGACGACAAAAAGGGGGAGAAATATGAAAAGAATTCTAATCTGAGAAATAAAAAATAAGAAATGTGAAAAGAATTCAAAATACCAATCTCTATATTAAAGATAATATATAGGGGGATGTTGTCCAATTCCTGTTTACCTAAAAATACGCTAAACAGATCGTTGTTAGAACCGACAAACAAAGTTTAATTTAATTTTACTCTTACCTTTTCTACTCGAAGAATAGTGGTCGTAAGAGGTCGATCCACAGGGAGGCGGTTGGAGTTGCATAAAAATCAAAATGTTCGCTCGGATTCAAAATCAATTTTTGAATAATAAAAGAAAAACATTACGTCGGGGATGTTGAATGATTCTCTAGTCTACCAGAGAATGTTTTTTATTTGAAAATAAACAAAGGAAAGAAGAAAAACATTGTAATTGAAATCTAATGCAGAGTAGCGATCAAACAGCAAGGAGAAAAAAATATTTTCAGTATTATCTTAAAAATAAAGATTTTCAGTTAACATAAAATAAATTGCAAGAGTTAAACCGAAACTTAGAACATAGATTGCATAAAATAAATTTATGGATTGCATAAAAGGACAAGTGCTTACAAAAGTAAGAAAGAAAAAAAAAATATAAAAACAAGGAACAAGTAATCCTTCTCGGTGGAGCACTAAAAGAGAGAATAAAATATATAATTTTATTTCTTCTTCTCGAAAAATAGAGCTTCTCCTCTGTTTTTCTTTTGAAACAGAGCTTTCTTCTCTCCCAAACCGAGCTCTCCTCTCTTCCCTCTTGAACCAGCTGACCACCTCCCCTGTTTCTTGGCCCCAACCCCCAACCGAACACCCTCCTCTCGTTCTCCTCCTCTCTTATATAGATCCCATCAGCAAGCACGTGGAGAGGATACGTGATCGCTGGGAGCTGATCATGGTTGAAGATCCGGCGCGGATGCAGGGATCGACTGGGTGGATCGCGGAGGGGGACATGGACTTCCTTCTTCGGGCCATGCTGGGATCACGGAGAAGGGGGGTTATCCGGGATGCGGAATGGAAGATCACTGCGGACGACTGGATCACGGCTTGCATCACGGGAAGCTTGGATTCCGGGAGGTGGATTCGGACGCATCATGGACAACGGGAGAGGCTGAAACGCTAGAATATTTGGATTAGCGTCCGCATCACGGGCGAAAGAAATGGGAGCAAGGGATCATGGAGTTGCGAGGCTGATCTGGAAGGTGCATGCGGATGGGATGAATCCTTTCTTCTCCCCTTCTTTCGCACGGGATGAAGCTGGGACGAGTGGCCATGCTGGCTGGTGCCATGCGTGGAAGGAGCTAGACGCGGTGCGGTTGAGGGGCTGGGATGCTTGAATTGCTCGGAACGGCAGCTGGGAAGCCCGATGATTGCGGAGGATTTGGAGATGCCTTGCAGCTGGGCTGGCACACAGGTGACGTTGATGCGGAACGCACGGATGGAAAGTTGCCGGCTGGCTAGGACTTGGCTTCGGTTGGGACCTTCATCGCTTGAAGCTTGGAATGGGTTGGAATCACAGTTAGGTTGAGACGGGATGAAGAGATCTGTTGTGTCGGGAAAACTCCTCACGGACGGCTTAGGATGTTGCATCTGGAAGCCACATGCATGGAACGAGCGCGTGGATGGAAGATGATTCTGGAAAGCTGGCTGCATTGCGGGATGAGCTCCATCACGTGAAGATGCTAGCTTGACTTAAGCTCGGGCTGCCGGGCATTGGGCTCAAACCCAATGTTATTTGGGTTTCTTGGATTACTTGCATTCAAACATAAATACAACGTTAATTAGTTAATTTTATTATTAATGATTAGCTATAATACTAATTAAGATGGTATGATGATTGCACTTTTGTGCTCTTATCAGGGAAGATTTAAATTATGATGGTATACTATGATACTGCACTATCAAAAAAAACTTAAGAAAAGATGAAAAACAAGAACTCTGCATAATTCAAATATTTGTAATTGATAGGAGGGATTTTTCTCCTTAATTTGTTGAAATTATGCATATATCTCTGAATGTCATACTTGCTCTGAACTTCATTACAAAATTCTGATAATTGCTGTAAAACTTATTGCAAAATTCTTTTTAACTCAATGGTTTTGTCATCATCAAAAAGGAGGAGATTGTCAACCCTAAAGGATGAATTTTAATGATTACAAAACACTTGAGATAATGTTGTATACTAATGATATTAGCCTAATTATGAAGTTTTATAAGTTAAGAAAAATCAG
The DNA here is from genome assembly GCF_051530095.1 of Phoenix dactylifera. NCBI lineage: Eukaryota > Viridiplantae > Streptophyta > Magnoliopsida > Arecales > Arecaceae > Phoenix > Phoenix dactylifera. The sequence continues at coordinate 7,375,522 of NC_143195.1, read as the reverse complement.
AAGAAATGAAGCACTGCAAAATCATAAGTTCTTCGCAAACACTTCATTGGATATGTTCTAAAAGAAAAATGATCTTAATCTAATCTATGGAGATCAGAGATGAAGTCTAAAGTTTTCTATTTGAAAAACTTGAGTCAACCTCTAAGCAAAAAGGATAAGTTTAAGTTGATTCTGGTATGTTTTATTAAAGAAGCACAATCAATAAGTTGACCCCTGCAAAACATGAGTCAACCCTTATGTAGTTCAAAGTAAACAGAAAGCTTTTACTGTCTTAGACAAAGTTTGAAGAGTCGACCCTTGTTCAAAATGAGTCGATCCCCGAAATTGAAGAGTCGACCCTTGCGTTTGAAGAGTCGACCCCAGTTTAGTCTCAGTGTCAGCCAGAAAATTATAGTATGAGTCGATCCTTGTATTTAAAGAGGCGACTCCTAAGGACAATGAGTCGACCCTTGTGTTTAAAGAAGCGACTCCTGAAAAAAATGAGCCGACACTTAAGGTTAAAGAGTCGACCCTTGTGTTTAAAGAGGCAACTTCTGAAGAAAATGAGCCGACCCTTAAGGTTAAAGAGTCGACCCTTTGAAGATGACACAGCAAGAGCCTTCTCAACATTTTGAAGTGCTGATCCAGAATAAACATGAGTCGACCCCTATACTGCTGGGACCACAACGGAAAGCTTGCAACAACTTTTGTCTTCTTCTGTAACAGAAAAAAATTCTCATTAGAACGGAAAGAAAGAAATTCAAATTCCGCCGAAGAATTTGTCTATAAATACGAGGGAACCTCAGAAGGAAAACAAAAAAAAAGGAAAAGATTCTATTGAAAATAAAAAGGGTTCCACTGAGAAAAAGAGAAGAAAAAGCTTAACAGTTCATCATCCTCACCGGTATTTCATCTAAAACCTTCTTCCGTGAGAAAATCAGTCGAAGCTTCTCACTGCATCGAGAAGAGCAGCTGTTCGAGCATTGGAACATCCTTCCACAGCCAACCTCTTCATCAGCTTCAGCCTTCGTTTTTATTGTTTCATTTTTTATATCTGAAGCTTTAAGTTCTCTGGTTACAGCATTCATTTAGTTGGATTAACTGTTGCTGTAATAGTTTCATTCATTTGAAACTTGTAAAGCCTCTTTCAAGCCTTGATTGGAAGTTGCTGAATCGGAAGTATTCAGCAAGGGAGATAGTTTTTGGTTGGTTTGTTTGAAAACCAACTGGGTTGTTTGTGAGCCTGGAAAAACAAACGGTATAAAGTTTTTGATTGGTTTATCTGAAAACCAACTGGATTGTTTGTGATCTCGGAAAACAAAAAGTTTTTGGTTAGTTGCCTGAGAAAACCGACTGGGTTTTTGATTGTGAGCCCGAAAAACAATCAGGCTGTAATCTGCTGGGTTATAGTGAAATCTCAAGCTAGGCTTGAGTAGTGGACGTAGGTGCTGGGAGTGCACCGAACCACTATAAAACTTGGTGTTTGCGTTTGTGGTTTTCTCTCTTCCTCCACTGCATATTTCTGATTGCTTTCCTCATCTTATTCACTGCTTCATTGGTGCAATTTTATTTTCGCTGCAAAATCTGCAAGTTATTGAAAGATAACAATAACTCATACTCTGTTCACATTTATTTATTTAAAATACCCAATTCACCCCCCCTCTTGGGCTGCACCTCTGGGCAACATGGTAGTCCTTCAGCTCTATGAAGGTCCCTCAAGACTAGAAGCAGACTTTCATCACTCTCATTCGGAAGAGGCGAGACTCCACAGAGTTGAGTCATTATTGCCCGATCAGCTTGTGTACCACTCTGTATAAAGTCATTATGAAGATCCTCGTGAGAGGATGAGTGGTATCTTGCCTAGGCTCAATAGCGCTGAGCATGGGGCCTTCATTGGGGAACGCAACATCATTGACAATGTGCTTATAGCCCATGTGTTTGTGTCTGACCTCTAGAGATCTTTGGGTCAGAGGAGTCTAACTGGTATCAAGTTCGATATGGAGAGAACTTATGACAGAATGAGCTGGAGCTTCCTAACCCACTCCTTGGAGAGCTTTGCATTTCATCATATCTAGATTAGGTGGATCATGGGGTGTATCAGGAACCCCTCCTTCGCCATTTTAGTGAATGACACGCCCACGTAGTTCTTTGAGTCCTCTGTTGTCTTGCGACAAGGTTGTCTGTTCTCGCCTCTTCTCTTCATCCTTTGTATGGATGCACTATCTAGACCACTTTGGCATGCTTCTGAGATCCAGGCTATGGAGGCCTATAGACTAGGGGAGGTCCCTCTCTATATCTCTCAATGATTGGTTGCTCCTAGCCCGAGCAACGAGACAATCAGCTTGGAAAATTTGAAGGATCTAGAGGACTATTGCTAGGCATCTAGGCAGAAGGTGAACCTATCTAAGTCTGCTATTTGCTTCAGTCTGAGGATCAAGTCAAGGCTGAAGACCTCTATCATGGGGATCCTAGGAATTGGCGAGCAAGGGAGCACCATGAGTTATCTAGGGGTTCCCATTATGCGGCGTCGCCTTTGCAGAGGTGAGTGCATGACTATCGAGCAGGACATCAGGCACAAGTTGGAGAGGTGGCAGGCGAGTGCTTTTTCTATGATGGGAGTGTGATTCTTGTTGGGTCTATTTTTAGTTCAATCCCGATGTACTTGATGTCCAACACCATTCTGTCGCTGACATCACTGAGGATTCTAGAGCAGATGTTCAGGTGCTTTATCTGGGGCAGACGGAAAGGTAGATGCAACATCCACCTATTGGCATGGGATGTTATCTATCAGCCGACTAGTAATAGGGGGCTGGGTGTCCACTCCTTGACAGAGAGGCATAAGATTCTGGCGACTAGGCATGCCGTCAGGTATCTCCTGGATCCTTAAGGCCTCTGGTGCACAGTGATGAGGGCCAAGTATGGAGACCCAGCAAGTAGGTTGGATTCTGCAGTGGACGCCGAAGCCCTTTCATTTGAAGAGAGATATGCGCATGTGCCCTGTCCGTGCTCCCCTCGATCATATGGGCAATTGGGATAGGGGGGTTATTGATGTGCTGGACGATAGGTAGTTGTCCGAGCAGCCACTTAGTTGGTGGCCTACCATGTTCGACTCGGGGTGTTTGGAGGGGTACAGAGTTTGCCACTTGTTTGTCCCTAGGGAGAGAAGGTGGAACGAGTCTCGTATTCGGCAGGCTTTCGGAGAGTAGTTGGCTGAGAGGATTTTGGCACTACCAATACCCACAGGAAAGGCCATAAATAGGAGGGTATAGAAAGCGATAGGAAGATCGAAGGTAGATGCTCCAGACCTATTGGTTCTAGTCAGAGGGGTTACGACTCGTCAGATGGATGAGAGATGGATCTGGAAGATGCGCATCCACCCCCATGTCAACTTGTTGATTTTGAAAGGTGGTATGAGGTTGCTTGCCAACTAGGGGTGTATTGGTGAGGAGGGTTGTGTGTGTCATATTTGCTTGAGAGGGGTTTCTTGATGTGGAGTCGTCCATCAGTCATGTTCTCCTTCGATGCCCACATGCAGTGCAAATCTAGGAGTGCACTATGGTTTCAATGCAGGTCATAGCAGTGATTGAGGACTTACTTTGTTTGCTGAAGCAGTCGCTGTGGAGGGCCAGTATTGTGGAGTGGGGCATCAGATATGCCTATGTGGCTTATCACATTTAGCTGGAACAAAATGCTTGGATCTTCGAGGATAGAAGGGTGAATCTGAGGACTATGGTGGACAGAGCATTACTTCACACTGCTAAGGTATCCAATACCATTGCTACGGTCTCACCTAGGTTGGCTAGGAATATTTGGGGCTCCCATTTAGCTTGCATAGTGGCCATGACGATTCTTGTCTTTTGGAATCCCCCACCTCCCGGCTTCCTTAAGGTAAATTTTGATGGTAGTGTGTTACAGGATGGAGGCAGAGAAGGACTAGGCTTTGTGATTAGGGACCACGACTCTAGGTTCGTTGTAGTCAGAGGTCGGCACACCTTCGACGAGTCTGTTACCAGAACAAAGCTGAGAGCTGCATGGAAAGGCATCACCCATATGAGGCGTGTGCTGGATGCGGATAGTATCTGTCCTAAAGGTGACTCAACCACGGTGATCGACTGGATTCAGGGCCAGCACAATAGTGATGATCAGCACCCGCTGCTTTAGAACATCTGTAGGCTTTTGGAGGGGGGGCTTCACACTTTTCGGGTCACTCATGTCTTTCAAAAAGTGAATAGTGTTGCCGACTTAGCTTCTTCCTATGCTATGCACCACTCGGGAGAGTTCCTATGGGAGATCCTTGAGTCTGGTCCTCCCCCTCTTCGTCAACTTCTTTTTTTGGATTTTTTTTAAGTGCACTCGCGCTCGTTTAGTGTGGGTCGTTGGTGTATCAAAAAATAAAAACATAAAACATAAAATCAACTTGCCCAACATTCAACCTATAGGATCTCGTACCTAAAATACTTAAATAGGTGATATTTTCCATGTAGATATTCTTTTCATCTACTCCACATTTCTTAAAATTTTTGAAGAGAACTTTAGAGTAAGGAATGTGGTGGTTTGCCACCGAATAAATCCATCAATTTTTGATATCTTGATTAACAAAGAGACATTTAGTGATAACACAATCAAATTCTCTTCTATCTGTTAGTTTGTCCTTTTCTCGTCCATTTTTATTTGGTTCTAAGGACAATTTGTTTTCAAATGGATTGGATTTCCATAGATTAAACAATATTTCTTTGGCTGATGAGGTTGAATCTTTTGAGAAACGGACTTTTTACCTTTATTTTTAAATTGTCTTCGATTTCTCTTAATTTTTTTTGAATTTATTACTATTAAAGCTTTTATTGTCAATTTACTTTGAGACTTCTTGAAACTACCATCGACTCATCAATTTACTTTAAGGGCTAGAACCTACACTTCGGCCGTCTTCACTTATAGGGGTCGGTTAGCTTGCCAAGTCTTTGGCAAAAGGGCTAGAACCTCCACTCGGTTTGTCCTGACCTAGAGAGGAATTAGCTCACCAAGTCTTTGATGCAAGGGTTAGAACCCCTACTCAGGTCGGTTAGCTTACCAAGTTTTGGGCTCGAGAGCTTGTAGCTCTAGTTGGGCCATGTCGACTTGAGTTTGATGGTTAGGTCGCTAAGCCTTCGATGTGGGGGCCAGTAGCTCCGCTTGGGCCATCTCGACTTGAGGACATTGGTTAGGTCGCCAAGCCTTTAGCGCGGGCACTAGTGCTCTACTTGGACCGTCTTGACCTGAGGAGGTCAGTTTGGTCACCAAGCCTTCAGCGTGGGGGCTAGTGCTCCGCTTGGGCCATCCCGATTGAGGAGGTCAGTTAGGTTCCCAAACCTTCGACATGGGGGCCAGTGCTTGGGCCATATTGCAGTAATCTCCTCGGGAGCTACCTAGCTATGAAGGCTCGTGGATCAAGACGTTGGATAGCTCGTCCGACCTGCCATGTTTGAGGACATCTAGGTCGGCGGTTAGTCCATCTCCTTGATCTTGCAATCGAGGTTTGCCTTCCTTCGAGGATCTCTCAAATCGATGATGAGAAGAGTGACTAGACATTGACTCCTCCGAAGAGGAGGAATCAGAAGATCAGCGTCGAGTATCCTGCACAAGACTCCAAGGCCGGGAATGGTGGCTACACGGGGCCTTGCTGAGACTTCGAGGATAGGCGTGCTAACTCTATAGAGCCCGGCCCCAACTTTGAGGAGAGGAGTGATGGCTCGGCTGCACTAGAATTTCATAATAGCTTAACTTGCGAGCCTCTTATTGCTGATCAATGATTGATTGCTGCAGGTTTTGGATTGCAGCAATCAATGCTTGAACCTGCTACATGAGTAGTTAGAACTGCTCAGGAGTTATCGTTGGTGCTTTCTGTGGTTCAAGTGGGGGTGGTGCTTTCCGCGGGCTCTGCAAAGAGCCATTGGACTCCTCTGGTATATTTGGTTGAGCTTTAGAATATGCTGGCTGTGCCCTTCAAGACTTTATAGCGACAAGCTATTCATTTTTTGAAGAAGAGACCTCCAGTAATAGGATCAAAGACCTTTCCTCTAGTGACAATATGTTGCCGCTGAGGACCGTGTTGACCCAGGCGCCAGAAAGGGGAGATGCTGGAGGGATCGGCGGTGAGTTGCTTGGATCGTACGAAGCCACAGTTTGGAATATATAGTTACGTATGGGGTCTGCGATCACACTTCGACTTAAAACAATAAAAATAAAGAAATCCTCTTGCTAGAGTGTATCTGGCGAGGGATCTCTGATGCCTAAGTCAGGACAATACTAAGGGAAAAGTGGAGATGCTTAGTTGGTGACAGTGTGATGGTTTGTTAGGAGACCAGAGCATTTATCTGCAAGGTCCTCCGGAGGATGGAATATGAAGGTGAAGGCGAGTACCTGTCACCTAGAAATTTGGGCATCTGGGTTGGTTGTGATTTCCAGACCTCTGCATGCTCCAAGAATTAGGCGCAGATGTTTCGCACACATATCACGCCGCACCTATTTCAATGGCGCGATTTTGGAAACTGCCTAAGATCGTCCGTTGGAGGGGCGACCGTCCGTTGAACTACGAATCGAGAATAGCAATTCCATTTCTGGAAGGTGTTTCCAGCTATGGAAATTTTGAAATTTGAAGAGCCACCAGCATGCTTCTAGGCTTGCTGATAAGTGCTGAATAATTTATAATTTAGTTATCTTTTCATAGCACTTTTCAATGTTCTTAAACTAATAAATACATACTTTACCATAAAATTGAATAAACATTGAAATAAATTTAAAATATGGTAAGAGGTAAATAATTCTTTTCTCAAAACAGACTTTGAACTTGTCTCTCTCCTGGTTGTAATCTTTCATGAAAACATCTAAGGAGGAGATTGTGTTGACCCGGTTTAGTAACCTGATGGAGTTGTAATCAAGCTAAGGCTATGATTAAATAGGTTTTGGTCCTGATTCGATCGAAAGTTATAATTAATTATGTATGGGGCAAAAGTTTGATTAACCCTTTTTATTAGGTCACGGTCCGGTTTTTAGTCTTGTCTGGTCGAGTTCGATCTGAAGCAGCTCAGCAAGAATTAAATTTAAATAACATTGGGCTCGAGAACAATTTCAAGCAAATCAACGATCATGACCCACCTCAAATCCAAAGCCAATTCCCAACCAATTCCTTACCTGCCTTCATATAAAATTTATAATTTTAAAACAAAAATAATAATAATAATAATAATTGAATATCCATGATTCACTGTTCATATGAACAGTGTCCCGTGAAAACACTGTTCATATGAACAGTGTTACAAAAAAAAAATATAAAAACTAATCCCACTGTTCATCTTCTTCCTCCCTCCTTGCATCAGGGCCGTCCACCTTCCTCCCGTCGATCCCGCGTCGATCCGCCGCCCATGCCAACCCTAGCCCATTCCAAGCTCCATCGCGATGAGGCCATCAACAGCCCGCACGCGGTGAACGCCGGTAACCCAGCCATCCCTCCGCCTCTTCATCCGCCTGCATCCCCGCCTCCGCACAGCCACCATCCCGGGCTCACAGATCACTCCCTTCCGTTTACAGCCGCAGCATCCCAGACCGGCCGCTCGTCCCAGCGCGTTCACAGCAGGATAAAATCTCCACTGTTCATCTTCTTCCTCCCGCGGTGGATCACGGCCGAGAATCAAGTCGCCACCCGATGATTCTCCCGTTCCAGCCACGAGCCCCACGCGGTGCAGCCAGCGACCGGATCTCCCGCCTCCTCTTCCGCCCGTGACGCCTCCGACCCAGCAATCGCCCTCCACCCGAGCATCTGCGACGTCTTTCCTTCCGGATTCATTCCTAGCACTAAGCCGTGATCGGCTCCCAACAGCCAGTAACCCAGCTCGGCATCCATCTCCAGCTCTGTCCCCGTCTTCTCCGAGATCCAGACATTCCGCATCTTCCTCCCATCGATCCCGCGGCCATCTCATCTTCTTCCGTCTACCTCCCGTCGATCCAGCGGCCAGCTCCATTTCCGGCCATCTACAATCAATCCGGCGCTCCACGAATCACTCCCAAGATCTAGCCATTCCACGTTAATGCCCTTTATCCTCTATAAAAGGAGGAGGGTGGCCATCGGCTTGGGGGAGCTCGGTTGAGAAGAAAGAAACAGGGGAGAGGCTCTGTTTCGGTGAAGAAGAAGAAGAAGAAAGCCGAGAGAAAGAAATAAAAAAAGAAGAGAGAGGGGAGGAAAGAGAAGAGTTTGTGATATTTTGGGAATAATGGGAGGTGATCAATTTCATTTGAAGATGGGAGGTCGTCCGGAAGCCATGCTCGGCTAAACGTCTAGTCTAGGGCTGGATGAAGCCCTAGCAATGTATCAGGGCAATTGTAGTTCTCACTTTTTTATTATTTTGGAGCTTGTTTAAATTCTTATTTTCAATGAAATATTTCTTTATGATATTTAAATTTCGAGCATGCTAGTTACTAATCATGTTTGCTAAAGTAGTCTAAGATGATCCAAGCCTAGGAAGATGAAGTGTGCTGCATCCTAGATTAGCATACTTAGGTAGACACTTCATGCTACACCGAAGATGGATCTTCCTAACACTCTTTATGCTTTTATTTTAAAAGGCTTGTAGCCAAAATTGCATGCCTCTCCAAAAGACAAAAATTAAGAACACAATCCTTGATGCAATGCTATGTGGTGGATTCCAAACCCTAGATCTATTTACTCTGATAAATTCCAATCCGTACTCATAGTTTAATTTAGTTAAATCAAGTTAGCAAATCCTTCTTTTTGATTTATTTTTAAAAGAAAAATAACTTATTCTTCAATCCCTGTGGACCGACACCCGTAATCACTATCCTACAGGATACGTGCTATTGCGTGGTTTATTTTTGAAATTGAAATAACTGATCAATTTTTGGCGCCGTTGCCGGGGATTGCTAGCATAGTTATTTTTCCTATCATTAAAAAAATTTAATTAATTAAAAAAACTTTCAAAAAATATATAAATAAACAAAAAAAATTATTTTCTATTATTGTTACTTTTCTTTTTTTTTCTCTTCTACTATTTTTTTTAAAAAAATTTTCTTTTGATCTTATTTGATCAGGAATCGAAGGAAAAACCTAGGATGATAAAAAAGAGAACTGCTGAAAAGGAATGCTGTAGAGGTTTGCCAAAAAAAAATTAAATTGCTGGGAAAATTTCCTTTGGTAACCTCTAAACCTTTCTTATTTAAATTAAGTATTAGCTTGAAATTTTGTGGTGATTGTTTGATTTTAATTTCAGCAAAAGTGTGAATGCATGCCTGATACACATACACCAATTCATTTGCACTTAGTAAGGGCAATCACCCCAACAAGATAAGAGCCGGATTTCATCACCGGACTCTTGCCCAACTTAGGTGAACTCAATCTCACATAGTGTCACTTTAATTAAAATCAATTAGACGTTGGCTCCTAGGGACATTCGAGCTCAATAGGATGAAGATCACCGAAAGTTGCACCAATTTCGCTCTGTGGCTTAGTTGATGTCTAGGCAAGCTTTGTCCCTATAAGGGAGACAGTTTATCTGTTCGAGGCAAGTGGGTTTTAAGTGGGACCTTTGCGAACGCATCGTGACCCCTCCACTTACCTGGGAGCTTACCTGGTCAACTCGGTTCATTAGACCGGATTGGAGGCTTAGGTGCCCTCTTCAAACCAGTTAGGAGCTGTCTAGTGATTTTAGGACAAAGACTAGGATTGATATGCTTTTCTCTTTTATTGCATGCTTGATTGATCGAGTACTAGTGTATGCACGGTAGTCGTTCTAGAGTACGAAACCTATTACCTTTTGACCCTGAAATAGAACGAACCCTTAGGAACATTCGAGCTAAGATCAAAACATTAGGATCATCCCCACCTCTTAAGATGGCTGAAGAACAACCCAAACTCCTGAGGGAGTACTTTACTCCCACTATTTACACTTCCCCATCTTGTATTCGATTACCTGAGGTAGCAGCTGTACAATATGAAATAAAGTCTAGTGTGATCCAAATGCTCCCATCTTTTTATGGGCTCACCAACGAAGACCCATACAAACATTTAGATGAATTTCTTGAGATTTGCACCACTGTCAAGATTCAGAACTTCACTGATGATGCCCTGAAACTTAGGTTATTCCTCTTCTCCCTTAAAGATAGAGCCAAACAATGGCTGAATTCTTTAGAAGCTAACTCAATTCGTTCTTGGGATCAAATGCAACAAGAATTCCTTAAAAAATACTTTCCTATAGGAAGAACGAACCAGTTTAGACGTGCCATTACAAGCTTCTCCCAAACCGAGGGAGAAGAATTTCATGAAACTTGGGAGAGATTTCGGGACCTAATCCGTAAATGCCCTCATCATCAAATACCTAAGTGGCAGCTAGTGCAATGTTTCTATGACGGTTTGACGGAACGAAACCGTCAGATGATCGATGCTGCATGCGGGGGGACTTTCATGCTTCGAAATGAGCATGAAGCATGGCAACTATTTGAAAATCTTAATGAAAACTCCCTCCACCATGCTTCATGTTCTCGTCAAGCACCCCCGAATTTTCAAAGAAAAGGGGCCATTTGTGAAATAAGTCATTCTATGGACCTGTCTAGCAAGGTAGATGCATTGTCCCATAAGATTGTCCAACTAATGATAGGAGAACATGTCGTTAGCTCTTCCCAAGCACAAGTGTGTACTATCTGTTCTAGCCCATCGCATCCTATTTATGAGTGCCCCTCAGCACCCCAATATCCCGAACTCGTGCAAGAACACATCAATGCTGCCCAAACACAGCCCAGACCGGGTAATGATCCATTTTCCAATACATATAATCCGAAATGGCGGAACCATCCAAATTTTTCTTAGAGGCAGCAAGCTTCTAATACCTCCCAACCCTTCTTCCAAAATTTTCAAAACCCTCAGAATTTTCATCTCTACCGTCCCTCAACTCAATTTCAGCATCCTCCTCCTCCAACCCAAAGAAATACAGCCTTTGAGGAGAAGGTGTTGACTGCTCTTCAAGGTTTGGAGGCAAACACACAACTATTGCACTCTCACACGCAATCAATTGCTAAGCTAGAATCCCAAATGGGTCAACTAGCTAATGCATTAAACAAGCGAGAGGAAGGTAAGCTTCCAAGTCAACCAATGAGTAATCCTAGGGGACGATACGTGGCTCAAGAAACTCGACTAAATCATGAGCAAGCCAATGCTTTGACTACCCTAAGGAGTGGACGTATAATAGATAATAAGGTTGGGGAGGGTAGCAATAAGGAAGGAGAAGAAGAAGAGAAGAATGTATCACATGAAAACCCAAAACCTTCTTCAGCTAGTCCACCATCTGCCACATCCCACATTCCAAAGGCTCCATTCCCTGAAGCACTTAATGCACCCTCTCCCTTTGGCAAGAAGAGAACTTCATTAGAAGAGATGATGGAGGTCTTCAAACAAGTTAAAATCAACCTCCCACTCCTTGATGCCATCAAACAAGTTCCCTCCTATGCCAAATTTCTCAAAGACCTTTGCACCCAAAAGCGGAAATATAGGACACATGTGCCTAAAAAGGTCCTCCTAACTGAGCAGGTGAGTTCTATTCTCCAACACAACACCCCTCCAAAGGTCAAAGATCCTGGTGCCCCCACTATTTTCTGTGTCATAGGAAATAACTCCATCGACCGAGCACTTTTAGATCTAGGGGCAAGTGTAAATCTTCTACCCTATTCAGTCTATGAAAAATTTGGGTTGGGTGAATTGAAACCTACCTCGGTATCTTTACAATTGGCTGATCGATCGGTGAAGATGCCAAGGGGGATGATTGAAGATGTTCTTGTCAAGGTAGACAAATTCTATTTTTCAGTAGATTTTATCGTCCTTGACATGGAACATGTGCCCAACCCAAAAAAACAAATCCCTGTGATTCTTGGTCGTCCCTTTTTAGCGACAGCCAATGCATGTATCAACTGTAGAACCGGGGCAATGGATATATCATTTGGGAACATGAAAATTAAGTTGAATGTGTTTCATGCCGCTGACCAACATGTGAGGAAAGACGAGTGTTACCTAATTGACAAAATGGATGATCTTGTAGAGGAAGCCCTTCCCTATATCTTAGCAGATGACCACTTAGAGGCATGTTTGGCCCATTTTGACATTGACAACTTTGATATAGACAAGGCCATAGAAGAAGTCAACATTTTATTCGACAATCAATCTCCCATGAGTTCCCTTCCTTGGAAGATCCGACCTGGACCTCTTCCCCCCCATTGCTAGCGCACCACTTTGTCCTTCCATTGATTCTTCACCTAAACTCGAGTTGAAGCCACTTCCGACAACTCTTAAGTATGCTTTTCTAGGACCAGAAGATACTTTTCCTGTAATCATCGCGGCCAACTTATCTATGGAACAGGAAGTTAAACTTTTAAGGGTGCTAGAAGAGAATAAACATGCCATAGGATGGTCTGTAGCCGATTTGAAAGGGGTTGACCCCTCTGTTTGCATGCATCGAATTCATCTCGAAGATGATGCAAAGCCCACCCGAGAAATGCAAAGAAGACTCAATCCTAATATGAAGGAGGTAGTCAAGAAAGAAGTGGTGAAGTTATTAGATGCCGAAATCATTTATCCAATTTCTGATAGTAAGTGGGTGAGTCCGACACAAGTGGTACCCAAGAAATCAGGTATCACTGTGGTTGAAAATACGGAAGGAGAATTGATACAAACACGCACAACCACGGGTTGGCGCGTGTGTATTGACTATAGAAAACTTAATTCGATGACTAGGAACGACCATTTTCCTCTACCTTTCATAGATCAAATTTTGGAATGGTTGGCTGGTCAAGGTTTCTACTGCTTCTTAGATGGTTATTCTGGATATAATCAAGTACCTGTTTACCCGGACGATCAAGAGAAAACCACTTTTACTTGCCCATTTGGGACATTTGCATATAGGAGGATGCCTTTTGGACTATGCAATGCACCCGCAACTTTTCAACGATGCATGATGGCCATTTTTTCAGATATGGTGGAAAACTTTCTAGAAGTGTTCATTGATGATTTCTCAGTTTTTGGCCTATCTTTTGACGATTGTCTGAATAATTTGACCTTAGTTTTGAAAAGATGTAAGGAGACCAACCTAGTATTAAGTTGCGAAAAGAGCCATTTCATGGTTCAAGAAGGCATAGTTTTAGGACACGTCGTGTCCAAGAGGGGCATTGAAGTAGATAAAGCCAAAGTCGATCTTATTTCCAATCTCCCCCCACCCAAAACTGTGAAACAAATCCGATCATTCCTTGGCCATGCTGGTTTCTACCGTCGCTTCATTCAGGATTTCAGTAAGATTTCCAAACCCTTGTGCAATCTTCTAGCCAAGGACACTCCCTTTGTCTTTGATAAAGCATGCGAGGAGGCATTTGAAAATTTTCGCTCAAAATTGACCACTGCACCTATCATACGGCCCTCTAATTGGATCCTTCCATTTGAATTAATGTGTGACGCATCCGACTATGCCATTGGGGAAGTTTTAGGGCAACGGCTAGATAAGGTACCTCATGTCATCTACTACGCTAGTAAAGCACTCTCAGATGCACAATTGAACTACACCACCACTAAGAAAGAATTGCTAGCTGTAGTATTCGCGCTAGACAAGTTTCGATCTTACCTATTAGGATCCAAGGTTACCGTATTTACTGATCATGCTGCCCTTCGACACCTTCTTGCAAAGAAGGACACCAAACTCCGTCTGATTCGATGGATTCTTTTACTACAAGAATTTGACCTAGAAATTCGTGACAAGAAAGGAACTGCAAATGTCGTAGCAGACCACTTATCTAGGATTCTTCTTGAGCCCTCTAAGAATACCTCACCCTTACATGATGCTTTCCCAGATGAACAATTATTTGGGGTACAAGGAATGAAAACGCCATGGTTTGCAAACATAGTAAATTACCTTGCCATAGGACGAATTCCTGATGATTGGTCAACTCAAGACAAGAACCGATTCTTTTCACAAGTAAAGTTCTATTATTGGGATGATCCCGATCTATTCAAGTATTGTCCCGATCAAGTAATCCGTCGATGTGTCCCCGAATGCGAATTTCAAAGTATTCTTTCATTCTGCCATTCACAAGCTTGTGGGGGACATTTTGGGGGTAGAAAAACTGCAGCAAAAGTTTTAAAGAGTGGATTTTATTGGCCCACTCTTTTCAAAGATGCCCATAACTTTTGCCAAACTTGTGAACGGTGCCAACGGATGGGTACCATCTCCCGTAGAGATATGATGCCTCTCAATCCTATTTTAATTGTAGAAATATTTGATGTCTGGGGTATTGACTTTATGGGCCCTTTCCCACCATCCTTTGGTTTCGAATATATTCTTGTAGGGGTTGATTATGTTTCAAAATGGATAGAAGCTGTCACCACTAAAACTAATGCCACAAGGTTGTGATTAAATTTTTACATGAAAACATCTTTTGTCGTTTTGGCACACCCCGAGCCATCATTAGTGATAACCGGTCTTTCGAGGCTTTGGCTCGCAAATATAACATCACCCACAAAGTTGCTACCCCATATCATCCCCAAACGAGTGGACAAGTCGAGGTGTCCAATAGGAAGTTAAAACACATCTTAGAGAAAACGGTATGTCCCGATAGGAAAGATTGGTCTCAAATGATAAATGATGCACTCTGGGCCTATCGTACTGCCTACAAAACTCCTATTGGCATGTCTCCCTACCGATTAGTTTTTGGAAAAGCTTGTCACTTACCGGTAGAACTTGAACATAGAGCTTTCTGGGCTATCAAAAAGTTTAACTTAGATATGGCAGTAGCTGGTCCTCACCGAAAACTCCAACTAAGTGAACTTGAAGAATTGCGCAATGAGGCTTATGAAAATGCTAAAATTTATAAATCAAGGACTAAGGCTTTTCATGATAAAAATATTAACCGTAAGTCCTTCGAACCTGGTCAAAAGGTTTGGCTGTTCAATTCAAAGTTGCGACTCTTCCCGGGTAAACTTCGCTCTAGGTGGGATGGACCATTCGTAGTGAAAAAGGTTTTTCCTTATGGTGCAGTAGAGATCCAACACCTCAATGGTGGACATATTTTAAAAGTCAATGGTCAAAGGTTAAAACCTTATGCGGACTGTGTTACCGATGGGCAATTGATCGAATTCCTTAATTTGACGAACCCTATTTATCAAAATAATTAAGGATGCACCATGTCTGGCTGAAGACAATAAACTTAGCGCTTGTTGGGAGGCAACCCAATTCTCTTAGATTTCTTTAAATATTGAGGACAATGTTAGGTTCAGGTTTGGAGGTATTTTTAAGTATTTTTTTTTATTTTTTATTTTGTTTACATCTCTTGCATTCGTTTTCACTTCATAATGTCAGGTTTATCAACAGAAATAAAAAAATAAAAAAATAAAAATATCTTTTAAAAAAAATGTGTTCATTTTCATTTTTTATAAAATAATAATAATAATTAAAAAAAATTAAATTTTTTTTAAATAAAAAACCTCATTTCTATACATTAATGCGAGAATGCTAAACACACAAGGTATATAAAATCTAAAAAGCCCAATGACTAGTCGGAAGTAATACAAATTTAAGTTCTTTTCATTAAGTCTCTCTTAGGGAGTTGTAAGCTAATTAATACTTTGGAATTTCACTATACACTGGCCGACACTTCTAAGGTCTAGGCTCGACATTATATTGATAGTATAGTAGCAACCTTGGACCCTGATGAATCATACTTATCTAATCCAAAAAAAAAATCATCAATAATAATGGATTTAGTCAGGAACATCGAAAAGGGCTACCTATTGTCAAAGGTCAGGTGGGCTTGTGATGAGGACTCTGAGCATAAGTCCGTAGGGGAGTCTTGATGCCCGACACCTTATACCAACTGGTGTGAGAGTTGTCGACTGATTGCTCGTTACACGGAGAAATCACCACAAGAGTAAAAGTGCACAATATATATATAAAAAGAAAAAAGAAAAAAAAACTCTGTATTGACCTTGAAAAAGACAATAGTGTGAAAGCCGTCGTTGTAAAAATTCGAGTAAACTGGAATATTACAGATAAAGCCCGTGAGGTACTAAAGTAAATATCCACAACTCTCGAAATCCTGCAGATAAAATGATTTTGAATCAGTGAACAGGTCCTTTCGACCAATCCTTGGAAACTACTAGTCTTTGCAATATTTTGTTGATCTGAACCCTTCGCTTGTGTACGGTCCAGATTTCATCAAGCACTCCAGTATAAATAAGTCTTACAACTTCCTAACGGAAACTTAATGACTTCAACTTGAATTGCATCTTGACCTAGGATTTGGGCTGACTTAGTAAATAAAACCATGTGTGCTTTAAAATTCTTATCATTTATGTATCTTAAATTTGATTTTTTTTTAAAAAAAAAGAAGAAGAGAGTTTTCGAAATTCTTAGCTAGTATGCATTTGGAATTTGATTTTCACCTCATAGATCAATTGATTTTAAAAAAAAAAGAAAAGAAATTAATAATAACAATTATGATAAATGATTTATTGAAGTTTGTGGGTATCTTCACTGAAAATCCTTACGAGACTACAACTCGTCCACTAGGGTAACCTAGGGGTTTAAAGCCTTGTTACATATGGTAAATGTAACCGCGATGCCTGCGAAAGTGAGTTAAAATTCTTCTTTTCTAGTTTTATTTTGCTCGAGGACTAGCAAAACATAGGTTTGGGGGTGTGATAAGTGCTGAATAATTTATAATTTAGTTATCTTTTCATAGCACTTATCAATGTTCTTAAACTAATAAATACATACTTTACCATAAAATTGAATAAACATTGAAATAAATTTAAAATATGGTAAGAGGTAAATAATTCTTTTCTCAAAACAGACTTTGAACTTGTCTCTCTCCTGGTTGTAATCTTTCATGAAAACATATAAGGAGGAGATTGTGTTGACCCGGTTTAGTAACCTGATGGAGTTGTAATCAAGCTAAGGCTATGATTAAATAGGTTTTGGTCCTGATTCGATCGAAAGTTATAATTAATTATGTATGGGGCAAAAGTTTGATTAACCCTTTTTATTAGGTCACGGTCCGGTTTTTAGTCTTGTCTGGTCGAGTTCGATCTGAAGCAGCTCAGCAAGAATTAAATTTAAATAACATTGGGCTCGAGAACAATTTCAAGCAAATCAACGATCATGACCCACCTCAAATCCAAAGCCAATTCCCAACCAATTCCTTACCTGCCTTCATATAAAATTTATAATTTTAAAACAAAAATAATAATAATAATAATAATTGAATATCCATGATTCACTGTTCATATGAACAGTGTCCCGTGAAAACACTGTTCATATGAACAGTGTTACAAAAAAAATATATAAAAACTAATCCCACTGTTCATCTTCTTCCTCCCTCCTTGCATCAGGGCCGTCCACCTTCCTCCCGTCGATCCCGCGTCGATCCGCCGCCCGTGCCAACCCCAGCCCATTTCAAGCTCCATCGCGATGAGGCCATCAACAGCCCGCACGCGGTGAACGCCGGTAACCCAGCCATCCCTCCGCCTCTTCATCCGCCTGCATCCCCGCCTCCGCACAGCCGCCATCCCGGGCTCACAGATCACTCCCTTCCGTTTACAGCCGCAGCATCCCAGACCGGCCGCTCGTCCCAGCACGTTCACAGCAGGATAAAATCTCCACAGTTCATCTTCTTCCTCCCGCAGTGGATCACGGCCGAGAATCAAGTCGCCACCCGATGATTCTCCCGTTCCAGCCACGAGCCCCACGCGGTGCAGCCAGCGACCGGATCTCCCGCCTCCTCTTCCGCCCGTGACGCCTCCGACCCAGCAATCGCCCTCCACCCGAGCATCTGCGACGTCTTTCCTTCCGGATTCATTCCTAGCACTAAGCCGTGATCGGCTCCCAACAGCCAGTAACCCAGCTCGGCATCCATCTCCAGCTCTGTCCCCGTCTTCTCCGAGATCCAGACATTCCGCATCTTCCTCCCATCGATCCCGCGGCCATCTCATCTTCTTCCGTCTACCTCCCGTCGATCCAGCGGCCAGCTCCATTTCCGGCCATCTACAATCAATCCGGCGCTCCACGAATCACTCCCAAGATCTAGCCATTCCACGTTAATGCCCTTTATCCTCTATAAAAGGAGGAGGGTGGCCATCGGCTTGGGGGAGCTCGGTTGAGAAGAAAGAAACAGGGGAGAGGCTCTGTTTCGGTGAAGAAGAAGAAGAAGAAAGCCGAGAGAAAGAAATAAAAAAAGAAGAGAGAGGGGAGGAAAGAGAAGAGTTTGTGATATTTTGGGAATAATGGGAGGTGATCAATTTCATTTGAAGATGGGAGGTCGTCCGGAAGCCATGCTCGGCTAAACGTCTAGTCTAGGGCTGGATGAAGCCCTAGCAATGTATCAGGGCAATTGTAGTTCTCACTTTTTTATTATTTTGGAGCTTGTTTAAATTCTTATTTTCAATGAAATATTTCTTTATGATATTTAAATTTCGAGCATGCTAGTTACTAATCATGTTTGCTAAAGTAGTCTAAGATGATCCAAGCCTAGGAAGATGAAGTGTGCTGCATCCTAGATTAGCATACTTAGGTAGACACTTCATGCTACACCGAAGATGGATCTTCCTAACACTCTTTATGCTTTTATTTTAAAAGGCTTGTAGCCAAAATTGCATGCCTCTCCAAAAGACAAAAATTAAGAACACAATCCTTGATGCAATGCTATGTGGTGGATTCCAAACCCTAGATCTATTTACTCTGATAAATTCCAATCCGTACTCATAGTTTAATTTAGTTAAATCAAGTTAGCAAATCCTTCTTTTTGATTTATTTTTAAAAGAAAAATAACTTATTCTTCAATCCCTGTGGACCGACACCCGTAATCACTATCCTACAGGATACGTGCTATTGCGTGGTTTATTTTTGAAATTGAAATAACCGATCACTTGCTATGTGGCATGCTTTGTTGTTGGTTCAAAGGCTTTGTAGCGAGGTTGGTTGGCCGGCCCTTTGTATGGGCTATGGTCGATTCTGAGGCACATTAGTAAACATGGTATTCTAAAAACTGTTTATCAAGTTGCTTGGAGGTATATATTAGGTTACTAGATGACTAATTTGCTATGTGCGTATCATCCGGCCGTGTACTATATACTAATAAACATCGTGTTTTGAGAACTTTATATTAATTTATCTAGAGGTATATACAGGGGCGGCCCAATACATTTGGGGGCCTTAGGCGAACTCATTAGAAGGGGCCTTTTTTATTATTATTTAAATAATAATTTTTTTAATAAGTATAAAAATATTTTAAAATTTTTATTTAAAAAGTTAAAAATGATAAAACTTAATTGTGTCAAGAAAAACAAACTTGGATCCCGACAAGTAGTGCCGAACTTAATTGTGTCGAGAAGAGGTGGAATAGTTCCGAACTCGACGGCGAGAAGAGGCCGAATAGTGCCGAACCGCTGAAGTAGTGAAGTCACAACCAATCTACAATTGAACCATAAAATAACAAATTTTAAATTAATTACTTAACTAAATAAAAATTAATTAGACCAAAAAATAATTAATAAACTAATGAATAGGGTTACAGCCTTACAGTTACAGGGGACTGAGGCCTGAGGGAGTGAGGGGAGGAGGTCGGGACTCGGCCCACTCGGGTCTCGGGAGGTGGCCCGGTGGGAGTGGGACCGTGGGAGCCTGGGCCCTGGCGGCCTGGCCGGCTGGCCCCTGGGACTTGGGAGGAGCCGAGGAGGTCGGGTCCGTCGGGACTCGGGAACCGGGAACCCCGAGGAGGCCGCCGGCCGGAGCGGCAGAGGAGATGAGGAGAGGACGGGGTCACCGCCGGCGCCGGTCACAGCCTCACGGGAGGCCGAGGACGGCGAGTCGGCGACGTCGGCAAGAAGAGGATGGGAGGCCTCACCGCCTCGGCCCTCGGTCGCCGCGGAGGCGTGGAGTCGGATGTCGGACAGTCAGAGACTCGGAGGAGCCGAGGATGGCGACTCGGAGTCTCGGAGTCGGTGAGGACGCTGGACGCCGAGGAGAGGACGGGAGTCACGGCCTCACGGGACTCTGCACGGATGCACAGTGGACCGGAGCTCGGAGTCGGAGTCGGAGGACGGAGCTCGGAGCACAGTACGGCGACGTCGGCGAGGAGAGCTGGAGAGGGTTTTGCCGAGTGCCGAATGCCGAGTGCCGAGAACCGGAGAAGGTTCCGGCATTAAAAAGGCAGAGAAGGGGCCCAATGGGGGAGAGTCGGACTGTCAGAGAGAAGGGAGGAGCCAGGGAGGAAAAAGCCGTTGCGTTGCCACTTGCCACTTGCCTGTTGCTTGTCGCCCGTCGTCCGTCGCCCGTCGCCCGTCGCGTCGCCGCCGCCCAAACCCGCTGCCGACTCCCTCCATAGCCCATAGCTAAGCCAGATAGCCTCATAGCCTGAATCCTGTCATCCTGATAGCCCTGGCCCCTGCTGCCCTTGCCGGCTTGCCCCTGGTCCCTGGAATAAAAAAAAAAAAAAGACTGGGTGGGGGCCTTCCCTGGGCCGGGGGCCTTAGGCGACCGCCTCGGTCGCCTAAGGCTCGAGCCGGCAGTGGGTATATATTGGTTTGCTAGTTAACTAATTTACTTAGTATGTATCATCTAGCCATTTGGTGTATATCATTTGGCCATATAGTGTGTACTGATAAAAAACATGTTCTAAAAATAAGAAAAAGGATGCCATGCACGATTTCTTTTACATTTTATTTTTTAATCACAGAATTGATGACTCCGTTGGCGGAAAGAGTTTCTGATTTTTAAGTTTCTTCTTTAAGATAAGTATTAGAAAAAGCATGGTAAAATAGGAAACCCACCTTATATTTTATTTTTCTGATGCCCGCCCTTGATGATTTTTGTTCCAGCCAAACATTCCCTAAAGAGTACTAGAGCTGGGAACTTCGTAGCAGTAGTCTGAAGATGTAACAGGGTTTGGTTGAAGACAATGCTGGACTTGGACCTACAAATTTGACTTCTATAAAACTTAATTTACCCATGCCTCGTGTTTCCTGCAGATCATCTTCCTGGTTACCACGGAATTAGTTAAGTACCTTAATGAGCACAGCTTTCCATGACTAAAGAAATAGGTTTCAGTCATTGCTAAGCCTTTAGGTGGCAGGTAGGTCCTTCCATTAAATTCATGCCATAGTAAAGGAAGGTTGGTTTGGTCCACCGCGTCCCCCAAGCCTTTTGTTTTAATTAGACTATTAATATAAGCATAAGCAGCAGTTCCCTTGCCTCAATTTAAGGTGACATGCTGTCATTAATTACCCATTCCCCTCCACTGAAAATCCGGGCAGAAAGTCGCGCAAGTAATCTCAGGTTTGTGATTCCAATGCGCTGACCGCACGAATGGGGAGAAGAAGATGGCCAAGGGGTCCCATCTTGAGTGCAACCTTTCGGTTTATACGAGTTTTAGAATGTGAATAACACTTTCAATCTCCTCCATCTAGTTTTGGTCCAATAGTTGAACCAAAGCGGTCCCCCGCTGCGTTTTTTTTTTTTCAATTTTAAGTGGTGGGGAACCCCCAACCCAACATGTTGAGTTGGCTCAGGTCTAGGAAATATTCCACATCCATTGTGACCTAGTTGGATCATGACATAGTAATATTAAATAAACTTGGCTAGAGTAAATTAGACCATTCATGCCAAGTTAGTTGAGAAAAATCCACTTAATAGCTTTCGATTATATGTGCCCAGCTGACCTACAATGAATCTTAATTGGACTGAGTTGTCCAAGCTGTGCACATCCTACACCATTTAGTCAAGCACAAGTAGGGTTTCCGAAGGTTAATAAATCTTGTAGCAACTTGGAACACTAAACAATTGTGATTTTAATTGAATTGCATATGAATGAATCCTAATTATAAATCCAAAATATGGCCAGCAGAAGTTTAACTTATGAAAGTCAACTTGCTATGTTAATTGAATTGCATAGGGAAACAACATTCCTATAAAGTATACTTAAAAGAGCAATGCAACACATCAAAGAAATTATACACAAAGAAGTGGTTTTAAGCAAGTGATGACTAACTGTAATTAAAAAGTTCTACAGAAGACATTTACAAGAGAAGGTTTCCAACAACAAAAACTAAAACAACAAAGTTGGGTGCACACTAGGTCTAGAGCTTTACTCTAAACTCATCCCAAGCACCACCAGCCAACACCTAAGCCTTGGGCTCTAAAAAGAGAGAGCTGAATAGTGAAGTTAACTCGCAATAAGTAACCAAAAACCATAGTAAAAAGGAGCAAGAAAGTGCAATGAAAGAAACTTTGAATAATTTATCGATGTATAAAATAAAATAATTTAGTTAACAAAGATAGGATTTCCGTAATCAATATTACATATATTTTCAAAGAGCAATTCACAAGTCATTTTCTAAAATCAAGATCTCACGTACAATTCTAATAAAGCAATGCATAAGCCTTGCAACGATAATTTTCAACTCATCAGTCGACTACGACCATATTATCTCCGTAAGATAGTTTATAGTACGCCATTTAACCTCTATGAAGGAGGTCCCAAATATCACATTTATCTCAGGCATAATAGGTTCGAAAACTGTATTTTAACCTCTGCAGATTGTCGAAAGTAATCAAGTTCCAGAACAACCAAAATGTCCTTATATAATTGAGGTCCAAAACATAGCAAACCAAGAGTTAAAAACAGACAAATCACTCCAAAATTTACAAGTCCAATTTCATTTTCTCTTTCCAAATTACGATAATAATTCAAGGACTCTACCAAATTTCCAAATTATACATAATTTAGCCAAAAGTTTCAAACACCTAGTAGACATGTATAATTTCAAGCAAGAACCCAAAGCACATTCAATGTACAAGGTTTCAAGGTTTATACAAAGATTTCTAATAATTGAATTCTCTTAAACATGTACAATCATATGTAATTATCAAAATAAATAATTTCTGAATAAATCCAAGAGTTCCAATAGTACATTCTTTAATTCCTAGATCCAATTAGATATACAAAGCAACATTTTGCATGAACAATACTTGAAGTTTCAATTTTGGTGGTTGTGCTCATGACTTTTGGTATAGTACTATATTAGATCAGGCATGACATGTGTCAGACAGAAGAGGATCGGCATGGCTATGTATTAGTGATGGCATGCATTGTTCGTCTGATTTCTGTTTACCTAAAAATATGCTAAATAGATTGTTGTTAGAACCGACAAACAAAGTTTAATTTAATTTTACTCTTACCTTTCCTACTCGAAGAATAGCGGTTGTAAGAGGTCGATCTACAGGAGGCGATTGGAGTTGCATAAAAATTAGAACGTTCACTCAGATTTGAAATTGATTTTTGAATGATAAAAGGAAAACATTACGTAGGGGATGTGGAATGATTCTCTAGCCTATCAGAGAATGTTTTCTATTTGAAAATAAACAAAGGAGAAAAAGAAAACTTGCAATTGAATTCTAATGCAGAGTAGGGATCGAATCCTGAAAACATAATATAAATGAAAACTGCAGATCGAATGACAAAGAAAAATTTTAGAGTTATCTTAAAACTAAGAATTCCAAAATGCATAAAATAAATTACAGAAATTGAACTGAAACTTAGACACGGATTTCATAAAATAACAATTAAAAATTTCATAACAAGAAATGATTACAGAAGTAAAAAAATTGAAGATGAAGCCTAATGCTTCTTTTCTTCTACAAATAAAAAAAAGAAAACAAGAACTAAAAGAAAATCAAATAGAAATCTCTCCTTTCTTTTATTTTCTAATTTTTTAATCTTCTTTTCAAACGAAATGCTCTGTTTCTTTTTTTTTTCTTTCTTTCTTCTCTCCCAAACCGAACACACCCTTCCCCTGTTTCTTCTTCCTCAAACCAAACCCTCTTCCCCTGCACAGCCGAGAGCTCCCTTTCTTCTCCTCCCATCCTCCTCTTATAGATCGCCGAAGACCTTGAAGCCAGCGATGGATCCCGAGAGAGGAGGAGGGCGCGGTCTGCGGTCGTGTGCAGGATCACCTCTTTGGAACGAACACGGGATCTCGGCTGCATCACGGCTGGCGGGGCGCTGATTCGAGAAGCTGGATCATGGAATGCTTGCAGACGCGGAGGAGACGGAATGGAGCGGCTGTGAGGCGCTGGGATCACGGGAGAGGGGCTGGCCACGGAATCGTTGCTGGAGGAGGAGGCGATCATCCGGGATCGCACATGGAATGGAAGGCGAGATCATTGGGAGGAGCCGATCATGGCCACGGTGGAGGCTGGGATCACGGCCGGAAGCTTCGTGGACGGCTGCTGGGTGCGATGCTGGGATGCTTGAATCGCTCGGAACGATGGGAGCGTGGAGATGGACGCGGAATGCTTATGGGTCATGTGCCAATTTCTGCAATGGAATTGGATTTTGGAAGAAGGTTTGGGATTTTCTTTGCCCTCTTGAGAGGGGAGCTAGGAGACACCAAGTTCCGTCCAATTAGTCATATAGATAAAAAATAGTGTGATAGGAAATTTGGATTGTAGACGGACGGACTTAGTTCGTCACGGGTCATCTGTTCTGACTGGAGGTCAATTGCAAGTCTTCCAAGACATGGGTCACCCAGCACCTCATAGTTATGATATGGTTAAATTAGATTTGCCCAAAATTCTTTCCCAAAAGAACAAAGAAATTGGACCCGATTCGGATCCGAACCCGACTCAGACCCGACTCGATCTTCAACCGGGTCGGATCTGGGAAGGGATCATTCTGAAGTTAAATTTGTACTCAATGGGCATTTTATCTCTAATTTATGATAATCTATGTCAAACCCAAATATAATATTAATCCGGTGAATTTATCATTATCCGTTAGCAATAACACTAATTTTAGTGACATGTAGGTCGTACTTTTGTGCTCTCATCACACCCCCCAACTAGCTTATTGCTAGTCTCTAGCAATTAACAATCAAACGATAAAGTGAGGGCACAAAAAGATGTAGTCTAACTTATGATTTTTTTTTTCTCTTTTTTTTTATTGAAGCTAAATACACAAACTAAGATATGTACCCATTTTCGTAGGGAGTCACGATTGCACTTAGCACGTGCAACAAGCCTTTAAACCCCTAGGTTACCTTAGTGGATGAGTGTTGTCTCGTGAGGGTTTGCAGTGAAGTTACCCACAAACTTCATTAGTCAGGGATTTCTAATGTTTAACTCAAAATTTGAACAAGTATTATTGTATGAACTTAGAATTGCAAGGACAATAAAGACTTATTGCTATCATATTTAAGCAGACTCTAACTCAAGTTTTATTACACCCCATCTATCTGCTAACAAGTCAAGAATGTAGTGAGGTGCAAGATAATATCATATAAATGAGTGGCTTTCACTTACTTCCAACATGATCACTCCAATTTTCAAGACTTTCTAGAGTTAAATGGTAATGAACACCCCAAAATTTTTTATTATTATTTTTTTTATCAGACTGAATGCTAAGAAGAATGACTTGTGCAATATCTAGCCTTATTAAGTTTTCTAGCTGACCCATATAGCGAATGTTAGGCCAATGACTCCCGATCCAGATGGCTCAGGGTACTAGGTCTAGAGACACCCTAACAGGCTTAATAACTCAAGTTAACTAGTCTTCGAGGCCAAATTAGTCACTCAAAGTTTAATCTCAATCATTCTCACCTTTTTACGCGAATACTCGCTGCTTGCCAGGCAAGAGGCCCAGTTACTCAGTGAGAAGACTTAAAATAAACTCATTATTTATTTTATTTTATTTTATTTTTTGATTAGGGTGTTCATCACATATATAACTTTAAATTATCCCAAAGATTAAAAGTATTCATATCAGTTGCAAGTATACATACCCCACTATTCATGTGCTTACGTGTAGGTGCTAAATCATCTTGTATCATGTTAGCAGAAGATAGGTGGGACGAAAACTCAAGCTAGAACTGCTATCATATTCCTTAACTCAAAGCTATTGTCAAAGCAATTTCTAGTTTGTACAGCCAAAAAGATTAGAGTTTGAGTTAAAAATTTGAACTCTCTTTTTTTTAATTTTAATTTTATTTTTATTTTTATTTTTATTTTTATTTTTATTTTTTTGGCATAAAAAATCAAAAATATTCTCACCCCCATACCTAAATCTAACATTGTCCTCAATGTTAAAGAAAATTTAAAGCAGTAATAGGACAGAGGAGAAGTTACCTGATATGGATGGGTAAAGTGACAATTGGAGCCAAAAACCCCCAAACCTGCATGTTAAAAATTTTTATTTATTTATTTATTTTTTTTATAATTTTTTTATTATAATATTTACATGTTGGGTTGCCTCACAGGAGCATTAAGTTTTATGTCTTCAGCCAGACAATTCTAATTCATGATATACAGGGTCGGTTAGAAGTGTCTCCTCGACTTCTGGACTCAGATACTCAAGGTATGGTTTTAAACGATGTCCATTGACTTGAAACGACCTACCATCCTTAGTATTGCATATTACTACCGCACCATGTGGATGCACTTTCTCTACCGTGTATGGGCCAGTCCAGCGAGATTTAAGTTTTCCAAAAAATAGATGTAATCGAAAATCATATAAAAGAACTTTTTGTCCTTGGTGAAACTCTTTACGAGTAATCATTTTATCATGCATGACTTTCATGCGATCCTTGTACTTCTTAATACACTCGTAAGCATCATTCCTAATTTCTTCAAGCTCGTCGAGTTGTAGCTTTCTATGTTCTCCTGCCTTGTCGAGATCGAAATTTAGGCGTTAGATTGCCCAATAGGCCTTGTGTTCTAACTCGACAGGTAAATGGCAAGCCTTGCCATAGACAATCTTATATAGGGACATTCCAATTGGTGTTTTGTAGGCCGTTCGATATGCCCACAATGCATCTGTTAACCTAAGGGACCAATTCTTTCGAGATGGGTTGACAGTTTTTTCAAGGATGGTCTTGATTTCTCTATTGGAAATCTCAACTTGTCCACTCGTTTGTGGATGATATGGTGTACCGACCTTGTGGGTGATGTTGTACTTCCTAGCAAGGGCTTTAAAAATTCTATTGCAAAAATGTTTCCCCCCATCACTAATGATAGCACGCGGGGTGCCAATGCGAGCGAAGACAGACTCCTTAAGAAAATTAATCACTACTTTGAGATCATTGGTCTTACATGCGATAGCCTCAATCCACTTAGACACATAGTCAACAGCTAGGAGTATGTACTGGTGCCCAAATGACATAGGAAAAGGACCCATAAAATCAATACCCCAAACATCAAAGATTTCTACAATTAAGATCGGGTTCAGGGGCATCTCATTTTTTCTTGAAATTTTTTCTAGTCTTTGACATCGGTCACATGCTTTACAATACTCGTGTGAGTCATGAAATAGTGTGGGACAATAGAATCCGCACTGCAAAACCTTTGCAGCCGTCTTTTTACCACTGAAATGACCACCACAAGCGTGGTTATGACAAAAGGAAAGGACTTTCCTTTGTTCGTATTTAGGAATACACCGTCGGATGATCTGATCAGGGCAATATTTAAATAGGTATGGTTCATCCCAAAAATACCACTTCACACGAGCTAGGAAGCGAAATTGCTCCTGTTTGGTCCAAGAGCTGGACATTTGTTCAGTAACGAGGTAGTTGACTATGTCAGCATACCATGGAACATTGGTATGGAAAATCATCATTAATTGTTCATCAGGGAAGGTCTCGGATACAGGCATGGGTTCTTCAGATGATTCAACAATTAATCTGGACAAGTGGTCAGCTACAACATTTTCAGATCCCTTTTTATCTCGTATTTCAAGATCAAATTTCTGGAGCAATAGGATCCAACGAATGAGTCTTGCCTTGGCATCCTTTTTTGTGAGAAGGTACTTAAGGACGACATGATCAGAATAAATAAGGACCTTGGATCCTATCAGATAGGGACGAAATTTGTCAAGAGCAAAGACAACAGCCAACAACTCTTTTTCAGTGGTAGAATAGTTAAGTTGGGCGTCATTTAGAGTTTTGCTCGCATAATGAATCACATGGGGAAGCTTCCCCACTCGCTGACCTAGGACGGCACTTATTGCATAATCAGATGCATCACACATGATTTCAAAAGGCAGATTCCAATCGGGGACCTTATGATGGGTGCTGAGGTTAGTTCAGACTTCAATCTTTCAAAAGTAGTTATACAAATTGGCAAAAAGTTAAAAGTAGCATCTTTCGCCAATAGATCGCATAAGGATTTCGACAATTTACTGAAATCCTTGATAAAGCGGCGGTAAAAACCTGCATGCCCTAAAAAGGATCTGACTTCCCTAACAGTTTTGGGAGGTGGTAACTTAGCAATTAATTCTGCTTTGGCTTTATCCACCTCAATTCTCCTTTGTGACACAATGTGTCCCAAAATAATACCTGATTCTACCATGAAATGACACTTCTCCCAGTTAAGAACTAAGTTTTTCTCTTTATAGCGTTCTACAACCAGTGTCAAGTGGTGCAGACATTCATCAACATTGGATCCAAATATAGAAAAGTCATCCATGAAAACTTCTAAAAATTTCTCCACCATGTCGGAGAAAATGCTCATCATACATCGTTGGAATGTAGCTGGTGCATTGCATAGCCCAAAAGGCATGCGACGATAGGCAAAAATGCCATAAGGACAAGTGAATGTGGTTTTCTCTTGATCCTCACGTGCGATAGAAACTTGGTTATATCCAGAATAACCATCGAGGAAACAGTAATGGGAGTGGCCAGCTAGCCGTTCTAGCATTTGATCGATGAAGGATAGAGGAAAATGGTCTTTCCTAGTCATGGCATTAAGCTTCCTATAGTCGATGCATACTCGCCATCCCATTTGGACTCGAGTAGGAACTAACTCATTGTGATCATTTTTCACCATAGTGATGCCAGACTTTTTAGGTACGACTTGAACTAGGCTTACCCACTGACTATCAGAAATAGGATATATAATCCCTGCATCTAAAAGCTTGATGACCTCGGCTCGAACTACGTCATTCATGATTGGATTAAGTCGCCTTTGTGGTTCTCTAGAGATTTTTGCATCTTCTTCTAGATGGATTTTATGTTGGACCACAGAAGGACTAATCCCCTTAATATCAGCTATAGACCAACCGATAGCTTCCTGATTCTTCCGAAGGATACTTAACAGCTTCTCTTCCTGTTCTTTAGTCAGATTCGATGGAATTATAACAGGTAAGGTCTTGTTTTCTCCAAGAAATGCATACTTCAAGTTTTCAGGAAGGTCTTTAAGTTCTAGTTGTGGAGGTTTGACAGTGGATGACACTAGCTGAGATTCCGAAATAGGCAATGATTCAAACTTGGTGGCCCATCTGCTAGTATCCATCACAGGAATGGAATCTAACAATGCATTAACCTCTTGACTTGACTCACAATCTTGACCAAAATTAGCCAAACATCTTTCTAATGGGTTAGAATAACTCGACTCTTCAAAAGAACTGCTAATTATGTTCTCAATCATGTGAATTTCTTCCAAATCGTCCATCTCAGTTGACTGACTACTACTATGAAAAATATTGAGCTGGACAGTCATGAGGCTAGAGTCATTATTCCATTTCGGCAACTAATCACAGTATTTGAAGTGGCCAAAAATGGTCTACCTAGGATCACCGGGATGTGACTTTCTGGATTTTTTACTGGTTCAGTTTTAAGGACTACAAAATCCACAGGGTAGTAGAATTCATTAACTTTTACAATCACATCCTCCACAATTCCTTTGGGATACTTCACAGTCCTATCTGCTAATGACAAAGTAATGTTTGTGGGCTTTAATTCCTCCAAACCTAGTTCGGTGTAGATAGAATAGGGTAATAGGTTTACACTTGCTCCTAAGTCTAATAGGGCTCTAATGATGGTTTCTCCTATTTTAATTTCAACAGTGGGGCAACCAGGGTCCTTGTATTTTGGGGCAATCTGTTGTTGAATAAGAGATGAGGCTTGTGCCGCCATCACAGCTTGCCTAGGAATACTGGTTTTCCGTTTCACCGTGGTTAAGTCTTTTAAGAATTTTGTATAGGAGGGGATCTGTCTGATGGCATCTAGGAAGGGTAAATTTATTTGGACATTTTTAAAGACTTCCATGATTTCATCGTACTGAGATTTTTTCTTTGAGTCTTGTAGTCTACTAGAAAAGGAGCCTTGGGTGTGTATGTCTCTATTGGTTTCTCCTCTATTCCTTGTGTTCCCTATTCTTGTGTCTTTTTCTGAGTGGGGTTTGGTTCATGCTTTTCTTCTTTTTCTTGTACAGAAAGTTGGACCTTATTGTCCACTTGCTTGCTAGACCGTAAAGTGGTAATTGCCTGGACTTCGTGGGTAGGGTTTCCATTAGAATCAATCTGAAACTGGCCTCTCGGCCCTTGATTCTGTTGCCTACTAGGGTTAGGCACTGGCTGACTGGGCAATTCACCTTTCTTCCTATCCTCTAGAGAGTTAGCTATTTGGTTCAGACTAACCTCAAGTTTTGCAATCGCTTGCGCATGGAATTGGTTAGTCTGGGTTTGAGCCATATTGGTCTGTTGTTGCTGTTGGATGAAGTCTTGTTACTGCTTCATCATGTTAGCCATCATGGCTTCCAATGATGTAGTTTGCTGAGAGATAGGGGCACTATAAGTAGGAATAGGTGGAGCCAATGATTGGTTCATTTGTGATGGACCTATCCTGAAAAAATTCTTCCGAAAACCTGGTGGACCACCTTGATGCTGAATAGGTTCATTTTGCTTGTATGAGAAATTTGGATGGAACCAATTATCAGGGTGGTAGACTGGGCTGAATGAATTGGGAGTGGGCTTCTTAAAGGCACTATATGAGTTTAGAGCATTTGCCTGCTCAGCCTTAATGTTGGGTAAACTAGGACAACACTCCACTAGATGCTCAGAACTGTTACACAAGATACATAAACTATGTGACTCGTGATCCACTTTCATGATGGGATTTAACTCTTTATATGAACTCGAGCTAGTGGAAATAGTGAAAGCATCAAAGTTTTTGCTTAAGTTGTTCATTCCAGTCACCAGATTGGACATGACATTTTTGAGTTCTGGGTCTGCTTTCATTTCTTAATTATCTGGTTTTCTAGACTCGAACTCATCTCTATTTACTTCCTCACCATAACTACTCCAATTTTGGGCGTTCTCGGCTAAGTCAACAAGAAATTCATAGGCTTGATCCGGGGTTTGGTTCATGAACCTATCCTTGTGCATGGACTCAATCATGTTTCTATGTGCCGGAGTTAGTCCTTTATAAAAGAAGTGGACTAGATCAGCCTTGTCAAGCCCATGATGCGGGCACTTGACCAAAAGATCATGAAATCTTTTCTAAAGTTGGGAAAATTCCTCCTCAGATTTTTCTCTAAAAGTTCTTATGGCATCCTTAATTTTTTCAGTTTTTACCATGGGATAGAACTTAGCCATGAACTTCCTAGATAGTTGTTCCTATGATGTGATGGAGTTTGAGGCAAGAGAATACAGCCATGCGGCAGCTCGATCCTCTAAAGTCATGGGAAACAATCTTAATTTAATTCCCTCTTTATCTAAATTTTGATTTCTAAATGTTTGATAGATTGTTAAAAATTTGTTTAGATGAATATAGGATTGTTCACTCTCGAACCTATGAAACTTGGGTAACATGTTTATTATTGCAGCCCGAATCTCGAATTGGGCTGCATTATTAATTGGTAATACTATGCAAGTAGGGGGACTAGCGGATGCGGGTGCAGACAACTCATTCAGGGTTCTAATATGTTCACCCATTGTAGAAATCGACGGTTGGTTTACAGTTTGCAAGTTGTAATGAAAAGTTCTGTCAATCTCAGGATCAAATGGGGTTAACTTATCCCTTAATGACCTTCTACCATGCATAATTATCAACAATTCATTAGATTTGACTCCTAAAATGAACGAAATCCTAACAGAAGAGAAGGGCTAGACACAGATGACCACAACCAACACCACACAACAATTTGACCCTATTAGTCTTAGAATTAAGTGAGGTTTAGTAGCTTCTTAAATCTAGTTGTACAGAGATTTATCAGGTTAAAAAGTTTCTGAAATTCTCTCTAGATTAGACAGCTCCTAATCTACCTTTCAGATTAAGCTTGAGCTTACCAGTTAAGCGATCCAGTAACCAATGACCAGAAAAGTTCCGGGGTGTGTAGTGGTGCCAGAAGGGATACACTGATACCACAATACCCGTAACAGTTTTCACTGTTGTAAAACTTTCCTAGACATCACCAATTACTAAATTCTCACTGGAGTGGCTTTCAGCCGCTTCTTTCCAAGAGCCTAATTGAGCTCGAAAATCCTAAGGCCAACGTCTAATTGATTTTAATTTAATTTGGCTTAGGATATGTATGCAAGGTGGTGATTTTTGGGCTAAGGACAGGTAATGACTTTCCGACCTTATCTTTTTAATGGATTTTGCCCTTAAATTATTTTATGCAGATGCTTAATACTAAATGCAGCAAATAATCAATGATTTTTTTTTTAAAGTTTATGCAATGTCATTAGGTTGTACTGATTAAATGAGCAAGCAATTTTTTTATTTTTTTATATTTATTTTTTCTTAATTTTTTTAATTTTATATTTTTTAAAAAAAAATTATATAGGTATAACTTGAATGTAAACTAAAAACTAATCCTTATGCGTCAGTCAATCTCCAAATGCCCGTTGAATAAGCTCTGGAGATTACTCCGTGAGGAGCCCCAATAGAGGTATGATAACCTCGGAGGATTGCACCTTATCAATTACTAGCAAAAATAATATATATATATATATTTTACTTTTTTAAAAAAAAATTTAAATTTCAAATTTTGAATTTCAGAATTCAAATTTTGAATTTAAATTTTTTAAATTTTTGAATTTTAATTATTTTTAATTTTCTGAATTTTAATTATTTTTTTAAAAAAATAAATTTTGAATTTCAAATTTCAGAATTTAATAACTAAAAAATTATTAACTAAAAATAATCAAAACAAGAAAAATTAATAATAATAAAAAAAACTTACTACCAGAGTGCGTTCACTTTGGTCATCCAAAATTCGATTTGATCTTCGTGATCGTTCATGCTTCTCGATTTGCCTTCCCGACAACGGCGCCAAAATTTTGTTCATCCGATTTCTGTTTACCTAAAAATATGCTAAATAGATCGTTATTAGAACCGACAAATAAAGTTTAATTTAATTTTACTCTTACCTTTCCTACTCGAAGAATAGCGGTTGTAAGAGGTCGATCCACAGGAGGCGATTGGAGTTGCATAAAAATTAGAACGATCACTCAGATTTGAAATTAATTTTTGAATGATAAAAGGAAAACATTACGTAGGGGATGTGGAATGATTCTCAATGTTTTCTATTTGAAAATAAACAAAGGAGAGAAAGAAAACTTGCAATTGAATTCTAATGCAGAGTAGGGATCGATTCATGAAAATAAAATATAAATGAAAACTGCAGATCGAATGACAAAGAAAAATTTTAGAGTTATCTTAAAACTAAGAATTCCAAAATGCATAAAATAAATTGCAGAAATTGAACTGAAACTTAGACACGGATTTCATAAAATAACAATTAAAAATTTTATAATAAGAAATGATTACAGAAGTAAAAAAATTGAAGATGAAGCCTAATGCTTCTTTTCTTCTACAAATAAAAAAAAGAAAACAAGAACTAAAAGAAAATCAAATAGAAATCTCTCCTTTTTTTTATTTTCTAATTTTTTAATCTTCTTTTCAAACGAAATAGAGCATGGCTCTGTTTCTTTTTTTTTTCTTCTCTCCCAAACCGAACACACCCTTCTCCTGTTTCTTCTTCCTCAAACCAAACCCTCTTCCCCTGCACAGCCGAGAGCACCCTTTCTTCTCCTCCCATCCTCCTCTTATAGATCGCTGAAGACCTTGAAGCCAGCGATGGATCCCGGGAGAGGAGGAGGGCGCGGTCTGCGGTCGTTTGCGGGATCACCTCTTCGAAACGGACGCGGGATCTCGGCTGCATCATGGCTGGCAGGGCGCTGATCCGGGAAGCTGGATCATGGAATGCTTGCAGACACGGAGGAGACGGAATGGAGCGGCTGTGAGTGTTGGGATCACGGGAGAGGGGCTGGCCATGGAACCGTTGCTGGAGGAGGAGGCGATCATCCGGGATCGCACATGGAATGGAAGGCGAGATCATTGGGAGGAGCCGATCATGGCCACGGTGGAGGCTGGGATCACGGCCGGAAGCTTCGTGGACGGCTGCTGGGCGTGATGCTGGGATGCTTGAATCGCTCGGAACGATGAGGGCGTGGAGATGGACGCGGACTGCTTATGGGTCATGCGCCAGTTTCTGCAATGGAATTGGATTTTGGAAGAAGGTTTGGGATTTTCTTTGCCCTCTTGAGAGGGGAGCTAGGAGACACCAAGTTTCGTCCAATTAGTCATATAGATAAAAAATAGTGTGATATGAAATTTGGATTGTAGACGGACGGACTTAGTTCGTCACGGGTCATCTGTTCTGACTGGAGGTCAATTGCAAGTCTTCCAAGTTATAGGTCACCCATTTCCTTATAGTTATGATATGGTCAAATTAGATTTGCCCAAAATTCTTTCCCAAAAGTACAAAGAAATTGGAACCGATTTGGACCCGAACCCGACTCGGACCCGACTCGATCTTCAACCGGGTCGGATCTGGGAAGGGATCCTTCTGAAGTCAAATTTGTACTCAATGTGCATTTTATCTCTAATTTATGATAATCTGTGTCAAACCCAAATATAATATTAATCCAGTGAATTTATCATTATCCGTTAGCAATAACACTAATTTTAGTGACATGTAGGTCGTACTTTTGTGCTCTCATCATGCATCTTATTCCAGCTAATGCTTTTTGGCAACCTATATCAACTCAGCACAATATGAATTGTGTAGTACAGAGACATGCATTTCATCCAAAAGCGTTCCACCATGTATAATTCACAATTTGCAAATTATTTTGCAACAAACCAAAATAACTATATTTTAAAGACTGACCTAGAAACTCAAGTTAGGTAGAGGTTGCCATTGAACGAGCTCAATCCAACAAGTAGACTCTTTCCACTTAATAAATACATTTCCCTCTAACACCTAACAAGTATAGGGATGGCCATGGGGCAGGTATTCTATTAGTCATACCCACCTCGGCATGGGAAATAAGTATCCTCACCCACCTTCGGGCAAAGCAAGGCGATTAGAGTTAAGTGGCGTAGATTGGGACGGGTTAGGGCAGGTAAAATTGCAAAAAATATTTTTTAACATATAAATGAAACAAACAAAAAAGAATGCAAAAGATAAGTGTAATTTGTAGCAAAAATATACACACAAAAAAAGGATCAAACATTCATATGGCTCCAAAAAATCAGTAGGGATCCAATGCTTATAAATCAACAATCACCACAGCAGGAGATTTGAACGAAAGAATCTTATAAATCAAAAATCGAGATCATGGATCTAACACTTTTGAAACCCAAAAATTACTATCTATTACTTAATACTAGAGTAGCAGGTTAAATTGGAGGAAGAAAAGAATTAGGGTAACCCATATTTGAGCAAGAACCTATGGGTGTCAGCATCAAGGGTGGTGACAATGGAAACACCCTTAAAGATGATGATGGCCTTCTCCCAAGTGGGCGTGAGAGCACGACAATTGTTGGACCATGGCTTAGCAATGGGCACGAGAGCTTGCAAGAAAGAGAATGGGGTGGTATCAGGGGCGGCCCAATATATTTGGGGGCCTAAGAAGAACTTATTAGAAGGGACCTTTTTTATTATTATTTAAATAATAATAAAAAATTAATAAGTATAAAAATATTTTAAAATTTTTATTTAAAAATAATTCGTCTAGCTTTTTGAGAAGAAAAATTACTAATTAAACTTTTGTACTCAAGATCCATTAAAATACTATTTTCAATCGATAATATAACTAATCCATTTAATCCATATAACAACAAATCTATCTAGAGCTCCTTTTTGAGATTGAATGAGTTTATCGATTTTTCTTTTTTTTTTTGAGTTTTTCATACTCACAGTCATATTTTCTATGAGACATTTTAATCTATAAATAATATTATCAAACTAAGCAATTAAAAAAACACCACAAATAAATCAAAATATAAAAAAATTTAAAATGATAAAACTTGATTGTGTCAAGAAAAACAAACTCGGATCCCGACAAGTAATGCCGAACTTAATTGTGTCAAGAAGATGCC
This sequence comes from Phoenix dactylifera, assembly GCF_051530095.1. Classification (NCBI taxonomy): domain Eukaryota; kingdom Viridiplantae; phylum Streptophyta; class Magnoliopsida; order Arecales; family Arecaceae; genus Phoenix; species Phoenix dactylifera. The sequence continues at coordinate 7,339,317 of NC_143195.1, read as the reverse complement.
GAATAGTGTCGAACTCGAAGGCGAGAAGAGGCCGAACCGCCGAAGTCACAACCAACCTATATTTGGACCCCAAAAAAAATCAATTCTAGTGTCTCTAATTAACTAAATAAAAATTAAATGGACGGTGGACCTAAAAAAAAAATTAATTCTAGTGTCTCACCGGTCACCACTGCCTGGGATCAATGATTCAGTGGGAACTGAGGGATGCTCACGATCCAACGGAGGACGGTGGACTTTGGAGTGAGCCGAGCTGCCGAGTGCCTAGGAGGCCAGAGCGGCGGAGCCCGGAGGTCGGAGGAGCCAAGGACGGTGAGGACGACGAGGAGAGCTGGAGAGGACTCCTCTCAGAGGAGATCCGGTCGGCAGCTCGCCACTCGTCGGGTCTTCCATCGGCCGGAGCTCGAAGGTTGGAGGATGGGAGGAGTCGAGGATGGCGACGTCGGCTAGGAGAGGAGATCCGGCCGGCGGTTCAAGAGCTGGAGAGGAGATCCAGCCGGTGGCTCGCCACTCGCCGGGTTCTGCCTTCTTGGAGCCGGAGAAGGAGAACCGAAGACGGTGGAGTAGTGGATTTTAGAGCGGAGCCGACTAGCCAAGGAGGCCGGAGGCTCGGAGGAGCCGAGGACGATGAGGAGAGATGGAGCGGTGCTGTGGTGGAGCCTGGAGAGGACTTCGGGGCACTGAGAACTGAGCTGCCGAGTCTGTCGAGAACCGGAGAATGGAAGATTGGGAGAAGAGGATGCCGAATGCACTGTAGCAGCGTAGCAGCCCGGTACTGGTAGCCATCGCCTACTGCCCAGTGCCTAGCTACGAGCCTACGACTCCAGCTATCGGATGGGAAAGGGCCTTTCCGAAAGGCTGAAGGCAATAATAAAAAAAAAGTGCGGTGGGGATTGTGGGCCGGGGGCCTTCCGTGGGTCGGGGGCCTTAGGCGACCACCTCTGTCGCCTAAGGCCTGAGCCGGCCCTGGGTGGTATGCATGCAGCTAGGGATTGGGAAGTGAGTGGATGAGTAGCTGATTAGGGGATCAAATCATCCGATCCAAAGCGAACTAGGGAAGGGGTAATTGGATGATAGCTTATATATAATCGGGTTGGGTTCGAGGTGGGCATTGACATTACCCACACTTGCCCCAAATCTACTATAAGTTTTGATTTCAATACTTGTCCACACAGCTAACTCACGGGTCTGGTAAAACTCGCTTCATTAGCATCAACCAGGTAAAGTACATGGCCACCCTGAAAAATAATTTTAATACTAAAATATAGCATCTAGGATACTAGATTAGGTTTAAGCATATCAACAAAAACCAAATTATCCTCTAATTTAATTTTCACTAAATATTCAACATGAAATATAAAAATTCGTAATTATTAAAATGAAATTATAGAAATTATGAAACTTAATTAGAAATATTATATATATAAAATAACTAATTTATATTTGATTTTGGCCATATCGAAAGATCTTGACAAACATCATCAACTTTAGGCCTCAACTTTCCTTATAATAAAAATGATCCACAAATATAAAAATATACCACTAGAGATTATAAGATTGGTCCTTTCGGAATCCTTAGGACATGAGAATTTTATGGACGTAGGTTGTATAACCAAAAACTCATCAAAGATGATCAGCAATATAAACCTATGCTTGAGTTTTTCCCTAAATCTACAATATAAAGCTACAACTATCCATTACACTAAGGCATTAGAGTTGGATTTTTAAGAAGCTAGGACCTCAAGTTCAATTTGACCATCAGTTATCACTTAGGGAAGGCAACTATTATAGTCGATGCTTAAGCAAGAAGTCCTTGGGTGGCACAACAATTTTGATCACTTCAAAAAGGTATATCTTAGAAAAAATGAAAAGGTCAGGGACTAAAGTGCGGCTGCACAATTCTGAATGCCGCCTTAAAATTGTTTGTGATTAAATGATATGTTGTTACTAGGACAACAGCATTATCGAGATTAGGTCGTTGTGTGACATATACATTGGTTGTCCTCTTAACCAAGGAGTATGGAGACGTTGATATGTCACACAGGTGAAGTATAGGAGTACATTTTACTGAACGTGACCAATTTCGGAATGCTCTACTATCAAGAGATATTCCGAGTGGATATGGGTATAAGTTTGGCCCTCTGACCTGAGACCGCAACCTGTGACTAGCAAGCAACTCACTGTACTTTGGTACCGGACTACCTGAATTTCTAATTCAGTGACGGAATACAGTCAAGTACTTGCGTAGTCAGTTGTGAGTCAAGATGGAATTGACCCCTCCTGAAAACAGGAGATAATTCCTTGTGTTCAATTTAGCAAAACCTTAGCCAGGATAATCCTTGTGAGGAGTCATAGGATTTCTAAAGTTGAATCACATCATGGATGCACTTATTACAGAGTTGACAGAACTCTGAAGTCATCCTAGCATTTAGGAGTTATAGGGATAAATTATACGGTAACCATAATCCAAGGATTCTTGAATGTTGCTTTGCAATCATTCGGCCTATTCGAACGTCGGGTACCACTACTAGATGGTCATTTTGATTAGTACAAGAAGTTGTTCTTGTGCTACCTTCTTAGGTTCGAACCTATGGGGTCACACGCATAGAAGTTTCTAGGTTGATCAAATGGCTGATTGATGATTAAGAATCATTCAGGGATAATTTGGTCAATTCGATTGGCAAATTATCCTAAGCAAAAGTTGCATTAATATAATTATTGAATTATTGGAGGATTAATTAGTAATTGGATTACTAATAAATTCAATTTGATTGATTTATTGGACTTTAATTAATCCAAATTGAATTAGATTCAATTTGGGCTAAATTAGGGTTTGACCTAATTCGATCGGGTTCGATCCGAGCCGATTAGGCATAACCTAATTGATCGGACTTGATCCAATTGGATTGGGATTGACTCAAGTCAATTAAGAGTCCATATTTTATGATGATTAAGAGTCCAAATAATCAAAATTTATTATGGAGAAGAATTCCTAAAATTTAGGACCCTAGCTTTCTTTCTTGGAGAAGAAATACACCTCATCCTTGTCCCTAAAAGCAGTGGTGCCTATCCTCTTTATTTTTGGCCAATTTTTGGCATGAGAAAGAGGAGGTGTGGGGCTATTTTTCAGAAAAATATGGCGCCTCAAATCTTCCTAAAAAGAAAGGAATCAAATCCCTAATTTGTAGGGACTGCATGACGCATCAAATAGGGTGGCGTACAGCTGAAGTTTGGGGCGCAATAACCCCCTGATTTTAAGGGATTCTTGGCACAATATTAAAAGAGAATTTGTTCATCTCTTAGCAACCGATTCACCAAATTTTTTTAGGAATTTTATCAGTCAAATTCGTTGGCCAAAAGAGATGTGAGGCGTGGGGGATCTTTTGGCTATAAAGGACCCCCACACTTAGGGTTTATTGAGATGGTCTTTAGAAAGGGTTCTAAATTTTGAAAAAATTCTGAGAGCCAGCCACCTTCTCTCCTCCTTCTTCTCTTCATCTCCATCCTTCATCCTCTCGAAAAAGAATCAAAAGTTGAGTGCTTCGAGGGAGAAAAGTTTAGCCACTACAGCACCTCTGCACGAGCTAGCACTCCTGCAGTTGTGGATCTTCCTAGAGCTTTGCGTGGACTATCCGTAGAGGCCGGACACGTGTGCGGCTATACAAGGTGATTAAGGCATCATCAAAGTTCTCAAAGCAAAAATGTATGAGATTTGATCTCATTAAAAATTAAAATTAGAAATCAACTAGGTTGCTGAAATTCTGCATGACTACATGTTAGACATAGAATCATGCCTATTTGTTTAGAATAAATGTTTAAAATTCTGGATCTATTTTTGTTGTAGAATAATGATCTCTAGCATGTATAGAAATTAAATAGTTTAATTCATGCTTCTGCTGTAAAATTTTTAAAAATATATGCATGCGACCACCAGGGTTTCCAACAGTGGTATCAGAGCAAAGGTCCAAGAGTTGTGACCGATCTCCGGAAACTCTCATGCGTGATCGTGTGACGAAGCATGGCTCTCCATTCGAAGGCATATAGAGATGCATGCTCTGATAGGTATACATGGGTGTCATCCTATTTTTAATAGGACCGAACCCATGTAGGAGTGGAGACTCCCCCTACAGTGGTATCAGAGCCAGGTTCAAAGTAGTTTAAACATTTATGCCTAAAATAAGTTTTTTAATCCTAGTAGTCAAGTATTCTGATTGGAATGATCACCAGGCCGTCCGGTCATAGGAGAAAGAAGGGTTCATAACCCTCTTTTGCCATTCAATGGGATCTCTTATGGCATGTAGGTGTGCCACTGTGATTCAATCCTTGAAGATGAACCACAAAAAAAAGATTAAAAGTAGTTTTAATCTTTGTAATTAAATCTAAAATCATGGATATGTTTAGATCAGATTTAAAAGAGATTTATGATTGATTTAGTTGCTATTTTTACATGATTAATTAGATCTGAAAATAGAATGCATGTGATGCATGAGATCTAGGTAAATTCATGTTGATTTATATGTAATATAAAGAACATGAATAAATCTAAAATCATAAACTTGTTTAGATTAGATTTAAATAAAATTTATAATTCATTTATTTTCTGATTTTGTATGACAAATCAAATTTGAAAACAAATGCATATGATGTATGTTGTTTAAGTTAATTCATATGAGTTTGTATATGTGATATATGGACATAAATCATCTAAGATTTAAAGATGAATTAAATCTGAATTTTAACATGATTAATTACAAATCTCAGATCTGAAAAATAAGTTTTAAGAACTGAAAAATAAGTTTTAAGAACTGAAACTTTGAAGTTAGTATGTAATTAAGAATAATGCAATGATCTGAATTTTCATAAACTTATACTTAATTAAGAATTAAGTGATGATGAAAATCTAGATCTAGAATTGTGAACTCAATTCAATGACATTGCATCATTCATGGAACATTTGGGTTAGCTCAAATCAAGTTCTTAAGATTGGGTTAGACCTAAGGTTAGAATCAAACATGGTCCAATTAGAGTTATTTGATCAAATCTAATTAGGTAGTAACTAGATTAGGTCAAAAAAACTCTAGGTCAAATACAATAGTTGTAGATTGATCAATTCCATGTCTTTAATCAGACCAAGATGGAACTTGATTTAGGCTCCGAGGTTGAGCTCGAGTCATTAGGATGGTCAAAATCAAAATTGATTAACCAATCAGTGTCTAAGGTAAGTTTGGCAGACTCGATCGATGGTTTTTAATTAGGAGCTACTCGCACTGATGCGTCTTTGTCGAGTTAATGGCATATCCCTTCCACCGATCTACTTACCTAGCCGATTTGGTCAATCATTTTTGATTGGATCATTTAATGATTCGAGTTAACCCATGCCTGTAAGGAAAATCAGTTTGACTGATTTAGGTGCCTCCTTAACCAGTTTGAATCTAATTCTTTATAATCTGACTTGGTGAAGTCAGTGGGAGAATTTAGGTTAACCGGATCTTCTTATCTATCCTAATTTAATCCTTTAAAATTATTAGGTCCTTAAAATAAAATAGTTATGAGGATAACTAGGTCATAGCCTCTCATTAAGTTAGATGATAATGAGTCCAATATTTCGATAATCATTGAAGGCGTCACACGCCTGGTGCTTATCGGGCATTGGAATTGTCATTTGATATATGATGAGTCAAGTGTACCTTCAATAGATGGTCAGGTGGGCCGAGCCACACTCGGGCTTGGTTATCTATTAGTTGATTACACGGAACCCTATCATTTAATGGTTGAACCTAACCAGAATCTTCGGTGGAGGCGCCACATGCCTGCCAAAGAGACTGGGGCAAAATTATCAATAGAAATTCTTTGGTGAAACAATTGGTTCAGAACCTACCAATAGGTGCATATGGGTTGGCCGAGCCACAATTAGGCCCATATGCGATCATTTGGGTTCTAGTGCTCACTAAAGATTTAATTGTAATTCTTCAAATTTGAGGTAGAGGCTACAAATTTGTATAAAATAGTGGAAGGACTTTTAGACTAAAATCCAAGTCTTTAGGGTATTGTCAATTCATATACTGATAGCCGATTTTCTTTTTATGCAGAAATGGCCACTAGTTTGTCACTTCGTTTATTGTTGGATAATGACAAGTTGACGGGACCCAATTTCAATAACTGGTTCGAGAATGCCCAGCATGAAGAAATTGTTCAAGTGTTGAACGAATCTTTTGGCACTCCCGACGACGTTGAAGGGCACAAGACTAGTTGTGCTATTTTCAGCGCACAGTTGAAGGATGGGGCATCGATGACTGATCGTGTATTATACATGATTGAGTTGATCGAGCGCCTGAGCACTCTCGGTTTTTCCCTTTATGATCAATTGGGAAAAGATGCTATACTGAACTCTCTTTCTGGTTCATACCATCCATTTCTCACCAATTTTCATATGACAAAACCGATAGTAAATTATCACCAATTGTTGGGTTTACTACAAACTTTTGAGAAGGATCACCAACTCCTAAAAGGGTCGATGAATTTAGTGGGAGGTTTGTCCAAGGGTCGTGGTCCTTTTAAGAAAGAGAAGAAGAAAAATAAAAATCAAAAGAAAAAGATGCATCATGCTGAGCAGAGTCAGACTAAGAAGAAGAAGGCTGATCAGAGTAAGGTAGAGTGCTTCTACTGTAAGAAGCAAGGGCATTGGAAGAGGAATTGTCCTCTGTACATGGCATCTCTTGATCCGAACAGGCCTAAGAAAAGTGGGAAATCAGTTGCTAATCAAGGTATTTATATGATAACGCCTTGTAATTTTTCTATTTGTGATAATTCGACTTTGGTATTGGATACCGGTAGTTCTTTTAATATTTGCAATTCGTTGCAGGGACTTCAAGTCAGTGAGAGGTTTGAAGAAGGAGAAAGATTCCTGAATGTTGGAGATGGAAGACCTGTTCCAGTTCTAGCTTTAGGAATTCTTAAACTTGTATTCAGCTCTCATGTAAATATCCTTAGTGATTGTCACTATTGTCCAAGTTTTTTATTGAATGTCATTTTTGTAGGCTTTTTGGCCAAAAATGGTTATGAAATATCAATAAAAAAGGATTCTTGCAATATCATTTGGAATGGTGTTGCTGTAATGAATGGAATTCTGAGTAATGGCATTTACATTTTATCACAGCCTGTTCATATAATGTACAAATTCAATAAGCATTCTAGAATAGATAATGTCACGGATGTCTACCTTTGGCATGATAGGCTAGGTCATATAACAAGAACATGATGAACAAGTTAAATAAAGAGGGAATCCTCAATGTTAATGATTGTAAATCATTAACAACTTGTGAATCATGCCTTCTTGCTAAGATGACCAAGTCACCTTTTATTGAAAAAGGTAAACGAGCCAATGACTTATTGACCCTAGTACATTCTGATGTATATGGGCCAATGAGCACAAATGCTAGAGGCGGATATGCATATTTCATTATTTTCATATACGACCTTTCGAGGTATGGTTATGTCTATTTAATGAGACATTAATCTGAAGCATTTGAAATGTTCAAATTGTATTGTAATGAAGTAGAAAAACAAACTGGAAAGAGTATTAAAACTCTTCTTATCAGATCAAGGGGGTGAATACCTTTCCAATGAGTTTTTGACATATCTGAAAGAGAATGGGATTCTTTTCCAATGGACTCCTCCTGGTACACCGCAGTATAACGGCGTGTCAGAAAGGAGAAATCGAACTCTATTAGATATGGTTCGATCCATGATGGGGTTTGCTGATCGGCCCATATCCTTTTGGGGATATGCAATTGAGTCAGCCTGTTATGTACTTAAGAAGGTTCCAAGTAAATCTATGAGTAAAACACCATATGAGATGTAGACTAGACGGAAATCGGTACTCTCTCACCTTAGAGTTTAGGGGTGTCCGGCATACGTCAAACGTTTGAAGATAGACAAAGTTGAACCCAAGTCTGACAAATATTTCTTTGTCGGTTACCCTAAAGAAATTAAAGGATATTATTTCTACCTTGCTGAAGAACAAAAGTTGTTCGTAAGCAATAGAGCTGTTTTCTTAGAGAAAAAATTTCTTAGTGAAGGAACTAATAGTTATAATGTTGAACTTAGGAAAGTTCAACATATAGAAGATCCGACATCATCCACTGAACCAATTGAGTCGGATTTGATTAGATCAGATCCAGAACCCATCTTAGATGCACCATTAAGGCGATCAGGTAGAGTACCACGTCAACCGGACAGATACTATGGTTTCTTGGTCCGGGATGGGGATCCTGTCGAACTTGATGAAAATGATGAGGATCCGATCACCTACATGGATGCAATGCAGAGGTATGACTCTGATGCATGGCTTGGAGCCATGCAATCCGAAATGGAATCCATGAAGGTCAATGATGTATGGACATTAGTTGACCCACCCGAAGGGATTAAACCCATAGGGTGTAAGTGGATTTTCAAAAAAAACGGAGCGCAGACGAAAAGATAGAGATCTATAAAGCCCGTCTGGTTGCCAAAGGATATCGTCAGTGTTATGGTATTGACTATGACGAAACGTTTTCTCCTGTGGCAATGCTCAAATCCATTCGGATTATGCTTGTGATAGCAGCACACTTAGATTATGAAATCTGGCAAATGGATGTAAAGACCGCTTTTCTAAATGGAGATTTAGAAGAGGAGGTGTATATGATGCAACCTGAAGGTTTTATATCTACAGATGAGTCTAAGGTGTGCAAGCTTCAAAAATCAATTTATGGATTAAAGCAAGCTTCACGGAGTTGGAACATACGATTTGATAAGGTGATTAAATTGTATGGCTACATTAAGAATGAAGAGGAATCTTGTATTTATAAATGGGCAAATGGTTTAGTATTATATTTCTTATTTTGTATGTGGATGACATTCTTCTAATTGAAAATGACATTCCTGTATTACAAGAAATAAAGGTTTGGCTATCATCTCAATTTGCCATGAAGGATTTGAAAGAAGCATCTTACATCCTAGGGATGAAGATTTATAGAGATAGATCTAGAAGATTGCTTGGATTATCCCAATTCACATACATTGATACTACACTGAAGAGGTTCAGTATGATTAATTCCAAGAAAGGCTATCTTCCGATGGGCCATGGAATTAACCTCTCTAAGAGGGATTGTTCGACAACCCCTCAAGAAAGAGAGAGTATGGATAGAATTTTAGAAAAATATGGCGCCTCAAATCTTCCTAAAAAGATAGGAATCAAATCCCTAATTTGTAGGGACTGCATGACGCATCAAGTAGGGTGGCGTGCAGCTAAAGTTTGGGATGCAATAAATTCCTAATTTTTAGGGATTCTTGGCACAAGATTACAATAGAATTTGTTCATATCTTAGCTGCCGATTCACCAGAATTTTTTGGAAATTTTATCAGCCAAATTCGTTGGCCAAAAGAGGTGTGAGGCGTGGGGGTCTTTTGGCTATAAAAAGACCCCCACACTTAGGGTTTGTTGAGATGATCTTTAGAAAGGGTTCTAAATTCTGAAAAAATTCTGAGAGCCAGCCACCTTCTCTCCTCCTTCTTCTCCTTCATCTCCATCCTTCATCCTCTTGAAGAAGAATCAAAAGTTGAGTGCTTCGAGGGAGAAAAGTTCAGCCACTGCAGTATCTCTACACAAGCTAGCACTCCTGCAGTTGTAGATCTTCCTAGAGCTTCACGTGGACTATCCGTAGAGGCCGGACACGTGTGCATCTATACAAGGTGATCAAGGCATCATCAAAGTTCTCAAAGCAAAAAGGTATGAGATTTGATCTTATTAAAAATTAAAATTAGAAATCAACTAGGTTGCTGAAATTCTGCATGACTACATGTTAGACGTAGAATCATGCCTACTTGTTTAGGATAAATGTTTAAAGTTCTGGATCTATTTTTGTTGTAGAGATATGATCTCTAGGATGCATAGAAATTAAATAGTTTAATTCATGCTTCCGCTGTAAAATTTTTAAAAATATGTACATACAACCAAAGGGGTTTCCAACACACTGTGCACCCTGGAAGAACTAAAATGTACAAGAATATGAAGAGAAAAATTGCTCAATATGTGGCACAATTTCTAATTGATCAACAAGTTAGATTGAGCATTAAAGGTTGATAGGGCCACTATAGCCTTTTTCTATCCCAGTTTGGAAATGGGAACATATGGCTATGAATTCCATGTTAGGGTTACCTAGAAAACTAAGGAGAAATGATGCTGCAAAAGGTGATCGTGGATTGATTGCCGGACACAACACATTTCTTGCCTCTCAGAGTCAAATTACCTCATGAGAGACTAGCCAAGTAGTGCATCAAGGAGATTATAAGGCTCCATAGAATGCCAGCATCTATTGTGTCTGATAGGGACAAAAGTTTTGTTTTTAAGTTCTAAAGAAGTTTGTATTGACCTATGAGGGCTACTAAGTCAGAATTCTAACTTGGAAGATGGGCAGTTAGAGAGAATGATCCAAAGAACTTAGCATATCTTCTAAGGTCTCATTCTCTCCGACTGCCCTTCAAATCTAGTACATCTTGACCCTAGCCATATGTAATTTGAATCGCTTTAGTCCAAAGAAGATCTCTCTTATGAAGAGCAACTGATAAAGATTGTGGACCGAAAGAAAAAGGTTTTATGATGGTGCATTATTCCTTATGTGAAGATACTATAGAGAAACCATGAGGGAGAGGCTACTTTGCAGCTTGAGGATAAGATGAAGACAAAGTATGTTCAATTTTTTGAAGTCCCAGGTGTTGGCGTCCCTTTTCTCCATCCCATTCCAGTTGGTTGAGGTTGGTCGGTTGATCGAGGTAGAAGGGTGCCCCACCAATCTCTAACCGGTGAGGCTGAATGCATGCACGAGCATGTCATCAATGTCGGGCTAGCTGGAAAGGTGTAGATCGAATGAAGGATAGAGAGTAGTACAGGTCCAGGTGCCTTGACCCTCAAAAAATTTTGCCACTGTCATCACACCATCGTTCATAGGAGTTGAAAATGGATAGGAGTGTAAAGCTAGACTGTGGAGTGATTGATTATACCCCTATTTGATTTTGATGAGCTCAAAGCATTTGAGTATATTTCATGTTATGCTAATGAATTCAATCTAGTATTTCAGGCGAATATATGTGAATTTATGTTTAAGTGCATCGAGCCTTGGTTCAAAGTAATTTGGCTAGGTGATTGAACTCAATTGAACCAAAGTCTGAAGCTCGAGTCGACTCCGAAAGATTGCAAGTCGACTCTAAGTGTTTCAGAGGTTCTGGCACAAGCTCGAGTCGACTTCGGTACACTACGAGTCGACTCCGACTGAGAACAGACAGAAGGACAGAAAGATGAATTTCAGACCCTGTCACCGAGTCGACTCCGAAGATTACGAGTCGACTCCGATGCTTGCCGAGTCGACTTCCGACGGTTCCGAGTCGACTCCAAAGGGTAATAGACAGAAAGACAGAACGATGGTTTTTAGACCCTGTTACCGAGTCGACTCCAGAAGGTTACGAGTCGACTTCGATGTTTGGCGAGTCGACTCCCAGTTATGTCCGAGTCGACTCTTAGAGGAAAGCAAGTCCAAAAGGCAGAGAACCATTTTTGGAGACCTTGTGAACGAGTCGACTCCAAGTGTTCCAGAGTCGACTCCCAAGTCAGCCGAGTCGACTCCAACAAGGTGCGAGTCAACTCCGAGGCAGTTCAGATCAACAGACAGAGGAACGGCTTTTCGGACTCTGAGAGCTGAGTCGACTCCAAGAGAACCCGAGTCGACTCAAGAGAGAAAAGCAGAGAAATGAATTTCTGGAACCCTGAGAACGAGCCGTCTCCAAAAGTGCCGAGTCATCTCCAGATATTGGCGAGTCGACTCCAGGTTTGGTCCGAGTCGACTCCAGGATGGGGCAGCACTTTAATTCAAATTCTGAACAATGGGCGAGTCGTCTCCAGTGAAGCATGAGTCGACTCCAACAACAGCCGAGTCGACTCCAGATCAAGCGAGTCAACTCTGACCCCAACGGATACATTGTCAGGATGTGCAGACTGTACAGAACGGCTACAAATCAGTGTCTAACGGCTATTTTCCGTAGCAAACAGTTTAAATAGCCAGAGTAAACAGTAGTAGATAAGAATTGAGCTATTCCATTGTGTGCATTAAAGCTTTTCAACTATCAAGATCCTATTGAGAGAAAATACAAGCAAAAGAAGGGAGAAGTGCATTCAACTCAACCCAACAAGTACTTCCTTCGCAATCAAGGCTCTACTACTGTCATTCAATCTTCTGTGCATTCAAGAGGAGACTCAGAAATCGAGAAGCCCCTACTTCTCCTTCCAAAATCTGTTTGAGGGCTTCTAACCTTTCTCTATTAATATTGTTTACATTTGCTTTTTAGAAGCTTTCCTTGTGATTTTCCAAACTGTTTTTCTTACTTGATTTAATCAAGGAATTGAATCAAGAGTTGTAAGGTTTGTTGGTGAGCCAAAGTTAAAACCAACGGTGTAAGGGTTTGATTGTGATTCCGAAAAAACAATCGGATGGTTCTAGTCAGTGAGCCTGTGAAAACCGACCGAGTTCGTTGTGATCTCGCAAAAACAACAAGTTGGGTTGTGAACTTATAAAACAATCGGCTATAATCCTAGGAATATAGTGAACTCCCAAGTGCGGCTTGGGGAGTGGACGTAGGAGCAAGAGTTGGCTCTGAACCACTATAAAGTCTCTTGAGTTTGTATTGATTAATTGTCTCTTCCTCTCTCTCCATTCACTACATCTAGTAATATATTTAACCTGCTTGCAATAGATTTAATTAATTACTCATTAAGTTTTAATTTGTCAATAATTAATTAAAACCCAATTCACCCCCCCCCCCCCCTCTTGGGTTGTCTCCTTGGGCAACATAGACTACGGTGGAAGGGTATAGTACTGGGCCATGATAGAGGTGTAGCGCTGTGCTACAATAAGAGTGTAGTGCTAGGCTATGGTAGAAAAGTTAAGTCATGCTTACTCTCAGGATAAATGACCAAGGTAAAAATAAAGATAAACATGTAGGATTGATTATCAAAGGGTCCCCTACAAAGTATAATTCTAATTTCTTATACTAATACATCATAACTAACCATAAATACATTACTATTTACTTTGATGGTTGCTTCTCATATCCAATCTCCACCCCTCATGGTTTTGATAACTATCATCAAAAATCTCTCTACTATATACAAGCATGACCATTATGAAACTACCAGACCAATAGCCATGCCTCACCAGTCTTTAGTTTATCTTGACGTAGCTTGTGTTGGTCGTCTTCCTTTATTCAGCCTATAAAATGATCTTCTGTACTTGAGAATATAAGATTGGTATTTTTGCCTTGGTCTTCTATTGGACTGACTTAAGATTTAATTGTTCGGCCTATTTTTCCACCTCAAGGCTGAATTCTATCCATTCGGCCCAAATTTCAATGCATGTATTATTTCATAGTCGAACTCTTAAATATTAGCAAGAGTAACATGATTCTCACCTACTTTGATTCAATCAAATCTACATGGCACTTGCTCCTGGCTGCCAGCTAGATGGTTGAGATGTGGTTTAAAAAATGCCCACTATCTCATTAGCAAAGGATTACGAGGCTAATGGGATGTTTATTACTCTCTCCTTGATAATTATAAAATAAGAGTTTTCAGAATTATAGCTTTTATCCACTGACCAAGAGTTTTTCCTTTGTTGAAGTATCTGCCTTCAGTGACTTGCTCGTACCTCTTCGGATTCCGCTAAGCCTTTTTCTCTTTCCATAACTCCTCAGGCAAAACGATTTTGAGTACTAACACAGCTTGCACACTGCTCGAAGGATCCTCCAAATCAGTTGGAATTTGACATTATCTCCCGCATTAATGGAGATTTTAGTTTGCTTTCGGATAAGGTATGCTTTCTCTTTATAAATAGGCCATGCATTTCTCTCTCTGATATTATACTCATCATTCTTTTTTCTGACTATCCTTATATCTCCTCCTATTCTTCTTTCTTTACCATGGTGAGTGAACCTATGTATTGGCTGATGCATCTTATTTGTTTTGACCAACTAACTTTTGACTGGTTTGCAAAATTGGAATACCACCAAAAATTGATATGTCACCATGAATAGATGACACTGCTAAATTGGAATACCGTCACTAGCAGCTCATTGCTTGATTCAAGGCTTCCAAATCAGCAGGTTGATATCTCACTAGTCGGCATTTGGCTAATCCCATTTCCTCACCATCTTTGGGCTAATTGAGGTGGATCCCTTCATGTATCTGCTTCTATCAACAAGGTCTACACCTAAAACCGAGGAACACTGCACTCTTTTTATCTATGCTACAATTGATGATGATATATAGTGAGCAGACCTAAAGTCTTGATTAGTTATTGATGGTGAAGAATTGTATTAGCTTGAGTCGGGAGTGGAGTGAGCACCTTGAGAGTATTTACTTATTCAACCTTGGACTCTTGTAACTATATTAGTCAACAGTATTAAAGTAGCAGAGCCTTTTATCTATCTCTTTTTACAGACCTTTCTCAATATAATCTTTCCATTAATGGCTCGAATATCAACATTCTTCAATATTCAGTTTATCCTTGGTAAACCAGGTTGATGATCTTCAATGCTGAATAGAATTGAATCCTTTGGTGCAAACTAACCAACATCTGCTGGGAGGTACAATTCCTAGAGATGCCTATAAATTAACATCTAGAATTGTCCAAGATGAGTAGAATTGAGGAGTTGCGAAAGGCATGAAGAACATAATTTACCTTACAATCTGTATCACTCTACTAACCAAAGCATTGGAGGATTCTTAATATTATGATCTGTATTAGCTTATTGGTCGAAACTCTTGTGAAATTCTTATATATATATATATAATTTCATGTAGCAGATCCTTACTATCCTGTTAATCCACATGACATTTTTTGACCATTCATAACCTTGGAAAATAGGCCGAATCATCCCTTATGTTGTCATGTTGCCCCCTAATATATAGGACATGCACTGCATAGAAAATTTTTGGAAGCTCTCTTTGATAAGGTTGCCCCTTAACCATTATGATGCTTGCAGTCGGTATCATAAGGCAGCTATATTTTTACCCTACATTCTTAAACAAATGAGGAACTAATGTCGGTGAGGGCTTTCCAATTTCACTAGCAATCATTTGAACTCCTTTCTGACCCACACACTAGTTTTGGCCAAGTATCGACCGAAATATTTCTTGATAGTTTGGCCTGTTGCAACTTTGTTGGCATGACTTCCGTAAAACCTTGATCAGTAGGTTCTGTTAGATGTATGCCCTAGAAGCCAATCTGGCTGACACATTGTTAATTCTAGGGACATAATTTTGTACTTGACTATTTATTATTGAATAAATAAAAGGCATCTTTTCATTCATATTAATTATGTGTCTATGAATCGTCCAAGAAATTAATAAGATGATGATGCATATTCTCAAGAGTTGAGAATTTGAGCTATGTATCATTGGTGATTAATTTCTAAATGCTCCTGATCAATGGATCATCACGAGGACGGTGATCGATCCGATCAGTGCACAGATCACTTTCCTTCTGGATGGACGAGACTTGAGTCCACAGTGTAGGGACACTGAAGTGATAGTGCAGGTGCTTGTTAGAGAACAAAGGTACTGAGCGTGACTAAGAGAAGAAGTTACTTGGACGTCTATCCACTCGTCAGTGACTTGCTTGATGTTGCAGTAGTATGACTGGTCCTTTGACCTGCGGTGCTTCGGCTACTCACAGTGAGGTTATTGTAGTTTGACTACACGTATACATGGTCTCTAGTCATATGGGTCCTTGTAGTGTAGATTGGTTGCAGTAAGTTCACTGTAGGAGTAGGGTATGCATTTACATGGAATCTATCGACCTTGATAGAAGAGGAGTGATCCTATGTGATTTGTTAGACTGAGTTCTAAGACCTTGGCCAGGGCAGTAATATAAAGTGGAGAAAGAGTTTTCCACTATCGAACTCGAGTCAAATAAATCTTGACATATGACAGACGAAGGGGTTTGACGAGTTATCCATGACCTCCGTCCTGTAGGGATCCACGATAGAAGGACTGTATCACATGATAACTGTACCTAGAGGTTCATCATTCTATTCTGCTGGGTAGCCACTACATGCTGCTAGGTGTCACTGGTGGATGGTGGGACTCATAGGGATTATCTCGATGATCGATAAGCCCTCATGAGTAGAGTTGGAATCGTTCCGACCCATTGAAAGGAGTTTTCAATGATATTGTGATAGAGATCACAATATATCTCACTACCAGTCAGAGTAGAACCTATGGGGTCACACACACTAGAGGCATTGACCGATTCGATGGTTGAATCGTGATTAGGAATCACAAGTAATCAATTCGATTGATAATAAGCTGAAGAAGGAACAAAGAGAATTAATTAATTGGACTTAAAACAAGAGTCCTACTTGGAGTAGGATTTCTAGAGTCCTAATTGGATTAGGATTAGGAATCCTACTTGGACTGGGATTCCTACTTGGACTGGAAATCCTATTTGGAGTAGGACTGGGATTCCTACTTGGAGTAGGATTCCTACAATCCTAATTAGATTAGGAGTTTTGAATTAAATTTGGATTCCTACTTGGAGTAGGATTCCTAGAGTCCTAATCGGATTAGGACTTCGAATTCAAATTAGAGTCCTAATTGGATTAGGACTAGAATAAAACAAGTCCTAATTGGATTAGGATTTCTTAAGTCCTAATTAATTATTAATCTAATGAATCAACATGACTCCTAATTGGATTAGGATTGAAGAGTTCAATTGAGTCATGGTTCATTCAAGTTCTAATTGGATTAGGACTAGCATAGATTGAACCCAATTGATTCATGATTTGGACTAAACCAAATAGGAGCCCTAGATGCCTTTATAAGGCTTTGAAAGGAGGTGCCCTAATGATAAGTGAAGCCCTCCTCCTTTCCATCACGTGGCCACCCTCCTCTCCTCTCTTTTCAGCCACCAACAACAAAGGGAAGAAAAGGATCTTGGTGGCCTCCTTCTTCCTCCACCGTTTGGTTCCAACGCAAGGAAGAAAAAGAAGGCTGTAGGGCTTCGTTCCTCTTCTTCTCTTCATCCTTCTTCTTCCTCCTCCCAAGCACAATCAAGGATTGATTGAAAGGAAGGATATCAGCCATCAAAGTTATCTCTGCAAGGGAGCTAGCACCCCGGGGAGATAGAAAGCTTGGATCGGTTTTCTGCTTCGTGTGGATACCCGTAGAGGCCGGGCACTTGAACGGCTTCAAGCGAACCTTCATCCTAAACCACGATCATCAGTTTGCGGTGATCATCTACCCGCACAAAGGTGAAGATCTGATCTTCTAATTAGATTAAAAGTTTTTAATCCTTATCTATCTACGAACGGTTTTTGAACAACGTTCATGCGATGAACGGTTGATCCCACGCATGCCTCTTCCGCTGCATCTGAATTTTTTTGAATTTCAGCGGCATGATCGGGGTTTTCTAACAGGTTCTAAGGTCTCCATGTTATAGTCTTCGACTATTATCTCTTGATGAGTTTAAGTCTCTAACTCTAGTTCATCATGTATTGCAGTACTTTCACGTGAAAGCTGATTAGCTGATTCATTCATCATGTGGGTGGGCATGACAATCTTTACCATAGAACTCATTAGAATGCATTGTGGCTTCATGAATTGGCTTTCGATTGCGGAAATAAGTTTTTCAAACTCTTCTGCCATAAGAGCTGAATATGCTGCATACCCCTCTAAAAGTAGTCCTAGTATAGTGGCCACTTTCTTTGCAGCTGCTTCTTTGGCTTCATTTGTTAGTAGCATGATGGCATGTACATAGTTGTCCTACTAGAAACAATGTAATAATGACTACACGACATTCTATCGAAGATAATATAATGATGACTATATAGCGTCCCACCAGGTGGTATCCCTATCACCTATTTCACTCTCTCACGTGATCTCTCTCCCTCCTCTCTCTCTCTCCTAAATTATATAAAAATTTCTCTCTTTGATGTTCTGTCTCTAGCTAGTGGGTTATGCATACCTATCATGCTCTTCTCTCTTTTCTATTTCTATCTATCTCTCTCCTCTTTTTTAAATATGGGATGACAGTGTCTGCTCTTATGGTTAGGACCTTCGACCATAGTGGAGCGTTAGGCCTAGAGATCGAGCCGTGCATCTAATGCAACCACCATAAATCCTATTTTACCTTTTCTTTTGTGTTCAAAAACCCTTAGTAGGCTTCGAATCAATGGAAAGATGCATCTCTGGATATAGGGCCAAATTGAACATAACTAGATCTGGGCACTAGTGAAAGTTATAGATATGCAAACCTTGGGCTACTACTATTGATTCAGGAAGATCTTAAGGTGTGGAGACTTAGAAGGGTGTTACAATCTTGTTAGATATTCAGATTTTAGGGATGATAAACAAGATCGAGAAGGGAGACCTATTATTTTGATGTATTTTCTTTAGGCCGTGAATAATTTTATGGAAGGATTTCTAGATCTGGTTGACTAGGATTGTAAGTACCTCTACCCTAGTGATTTTGCCATGCATGCCATATACTCTAATTTAAAATTTATATTGCTTGATTTTATATCCACATTTGAGAAATATCCTATATATTTGAATTTGAAATATATGTATAAATTATTTATACATATTATATTTAAATTAAATATTATTGCAATCTCTGCATAAAATAATAAATTTTAAAAGTTAGGATCAAGCATGAAGCATTTTACTTGAGCATGATGATTGATTTGCACGATGATAGCATATGAAATGAGATGTTAAATTCTTTTTGATACCACATGTATATTTTTAAAAAATATGCTTACTAATATCTGAGAAAGCCAATTTTAAAATAGATTTAGTGATCACTCTCTTGTCTATCTATGATTTGGATCTAGATAATTGGATTGATCATTGCCCATAGATTCAGAAATTAGTTTTTTTTGGACTTAGCCAGTCAGAGCTAATTGCTTGCAGAGCTAATTCCTTTTGGGCTAGCTAATTGGGCTGATTGTCGGTACATGCTAATGGATAGCATATTTTGTACTCAGAAGCTCATCTCTTTGCCTTGTAGGCTAATCATGGCCATGTGAACTAGAGCTCATTCCTTTCAGGCTAAGCCAGTTAGAGCTAATCACTACTATATACTGATGAATGGCATGTTGTATACTTAGGAGCTAGTCTCTATCGATCCTTGTCATGAGGTTGATTGTGGCTATAGTCATTAAGGCTGGGAGGAGGTAAATTTTCAAATGATTTTGTAGTATAAATAAAAACAGTTCTCTTGATTGGATGCATTACATATCTTGAAAATTATAAATATTATGTTGACAAGCATGCTTTATGGTGAATTTCCATCCTAAAATTGGCAAAATTACTTTCAATGAAAATTCATGGTGTTTGTGAAATAATACTTCTTTAACATTAAGTGCTTAATGCAAATCAAGTCTAGGGATATATCTTGGAGGATTAGGATCAGTCTAATTTTATTTTACATTAGCATATTAGTAGGCAAAAAAAATTATGTAATGTTTTGGAATATTTTTAGAGGCAATAACTTTTGGTTTATTTTTTTTCAAATTGATATTATGTCACTCTACAATTTTAATAGAATTATTGCTCTAAATTGTGCCACTACTTGATTATTATCTTATGATGGATCTATTCATGAATTATTGGAAGTTTTCAGGTAGGCTTAGTATGTTCTGTGGGGTTAAATTCTACTGAATATGTAGCCATCTATTGCGTGCCGGCTCATGTTGTTGGGTTGTGGCATGACATGGAGAGTGTAGAAAAAATGCGAGAAGAGAAGGGAGAAAGAGAGGGGGCACATTGGGAGAGAAGAGAGGAGGGAGGAGGGGATGGTTTGTGTGAAGAAAAGAGAGAGAAGAGAATGAGAGAGAGATAAAGAGGAGGATGGATGAGTATGGCAGAATGGGCATTGGACATTGATGGGATAGGAGTAGGCATGGTGCTAAGGTGGAGAAAAGAAGAAGAGGGCTGGGTATAGGCAAACATGACGAGAGTGAGAGATGGGGGGTTGCAGAGGAAAAGAGAGGGGGCTATTGTCGTAGGTCCTACTGGGGCCAAAACCAAGTCAAGTTTGGCTAGGGTTCATGGGCTTTAGGGTGCCCAAGTTAGGCCCAAGATATTACACTAACGCTCCTACTGCTCAACATGATCTATAAACACTTACACATCAAATAACTTAGAAGATCCAAACATAAGCTATATAGTGTTTCTCTTTTTACTTCTTGTGATTTTTGCTAGGAGTGCTCGCTTTAAGAATTTTAATCTTTAAAAAGATAAACTGAAGTAACATAGAGATCTCATACCGCAAGTTGGTAAAGTATTTGTTAGTTTAGCAAAAGATTCATGTTCAAATTTAGTCATGGCAAGTGTTGCCACTGAATTCGGTCCGAGGTCAGAGCGCACTCGGTCGACTCTGAGGTCAGTTGGAGGCATGGTGAGCCAGCTGGTTGGGGTATCAAGTGCTGGTGGCCTGCAAGAAGTCCGCTTGTCGGAGAGTTTCCAGTGGAGGATCTATCGATGCCAAAGTCAAAATAATGAGACAATAGTATGGAAGGAAGAGGGTTTCAAAAAAGTGTGAATCTATGAATAATATTGCATATATTATATCTTATGTATCTAAGGTGCCCCAAGTTGCTTCTTTATATAGGGAAGCTCATTTTATCGTTACCTAACTTGACGTAGCATGCAATAATGGTCAGGTAATAACCGGTAGTCGACTGCGACGTGAGAGCTAGTCCGCGTCGGCGGCGGGCAGCATTGGTGGGGTGCAGGTTATAGTGCTGCCACGACTGCGGATTGCAAGAGTTATTGATTGTTAAGACTGTCATTCTTTATCGACATATGTTGATTGTTCTCCTTAGTTGATGGCTCCTCGGTCGGAACCTAAGTCGCTCACCTCGGTTAGTTGGTTGCTTGGCTAGGACCGAAATTGTTCATCTCGGTTTATATTCAAAGTTAAGAAAGTTGGTCTGGTTTGAGGTTGAGAGGTCCAATATTGTCTCCATCAGCAAGAGTTCAATCTTAAGGATATTTTGGAATTCTCTTCACCTCTTCTACTAAAAGAAATTAAAATTTATGTGCTATTAAACAAAAAAAAAGGATTTAGATAAAGAGCCCATCTTTTGCTTTCTTGATAAATCAGATAGGGTTTTTGCTGATGATATAGATCATTTTCTCCAGTAAGAGTAGTACGTGATGATCAGGAAATGTAATATTCACTTTCTAAAAAAAGAAAGATTTGGACGGTCAAACAGTTGCCTACTCTTCTTATTACTGTAGCATTCCTAGTCTTCTTTTACCACTCTCCCTTCCACCACGCCTTCACCATTGAAAACGTACCGGGAGAGTCAAGAGTGCCACGCGGCAGGAGGTGGGTCCAACCTTGCTTCCTCTAGGAACACATAGGCAGGACAGATGCCGGACGGCGCGGCGATGCGCCGTTACGCACTGTAGAAGTAGTGCCGGTGCCTAAAATCTCTTTCCGTATTCATAACAAATAATTTTTAACTCTCGGTATTATTGAAAAAGAAAAAAAAGAAGAAGAAAACTCGAGCGAAGGCGACGCGTTGGAGCGTAACGGTACGACCGCCCCAGTATTATATTCTGCTTTTTCCGAATTAAACGGCGGGAGGTGGGCCCCGCACCCGAGTGATGTCATCGCGTCCGGACGGTTACGTCGGCCCCACATAAGACACGTGGCGGGGAACGACTGGACGAAGAACCAGCGGGTCTTGCTGTGGTTTTTGACTCCGGCCCGGTTTCAGTGCATCTCTCGGCGTGTTCCAAAGGGCAGAGATGCATTTGAAAATGCCCCTTGGCATGTTCATTAATTACCTTGCTGCCCTTCGACCATAAAATTGTGATTTTCCAACTTAAAATTCACAAAAATAAATAAATAAATCAGTGGGTTTGATGGTCGGCGTTCTTCACCAGAGAAGTGGTTTAGTTCGGCACCGGTGGTGGGCACAGGGAGTGCTTGCACCCATCGTTCGATACTAGTAAAGCAAGAGATGAAAGAAGACTAGAATTTAGTTTTATTTAAAATATTTAGAGAACCAGGATCTAGGAGTTCTGAAATGATAGAACTTCTCTTCAAAATTTCAATGTTCAAAGTCTGCATCTATGTTTTGACTAGTGCCCTTTTTTTTTAATTCCATGCATATCACACATGGCTTTTTCTTACTCAGATTTAAGGATGGACATATGAATCATGCCTCATTTATAATTAGCCTTGGACTGCACACACTAGGATCTCATGGGTTTTGTAAGATGTAAAATTGCTTCCCTCCAATGTACATCCTCCTTCTAAACTTTTCTTTTTTCTTTTATATATATATATATAGATATATATTTGTGTGCGCGTTGAGGCCTACACTTAGAAATTTTGCCATATTTCTGTTAAGTAGACGGCATAATCAAAACTTATGATGGGTTATAAAAAGTAATGATCTAGCAAATTTGGATCTCAAAACCTATTTTTCATGACATGAACCTCAAATCCCATTGCATCACATATCTAAAATTTTCCTATCCTAATGTTGTTTCAGTCTAATATATGTGGACCGGTGATCTAAAGCTCAAGTCTAGCAAAGAGAACCAATTAATAATTTGAAAAATATCCTCCCAATAAAATAAATTATCACCTTATTATTTGTTATTTTTCTTTGTGGATATTACTCTTGAAAACTTAATTGTGTATTCCCCTCTAAATTTAAAGAAATATTCATGTTTCTGTTTCATCAACACAAAATTTTAGATATGCCCCTCAAATTTTGAATCATTATTTAAATTAAAACCAAAATAGTCAATGAATTAAAATTTTAATTTAGCCAAAGCTGCCAAACTAAAGTTATAATCAAAGGAGTTAATATAGTATTGCAAGAAGGATATAAATGAAAAGCTCAAACCTTTGGAAGAAATAAATCCACAATTTAATTTTGGAAGGGTCAGAGCAAAAGTAAATGGTATCTTTAAGGGCATGCCTGTTAAAAATTTTATATTATTTACTTATTTCTATTCAATAGTGAGATTGAGCATAGCTATTCAAGCAGTATATACAAAACAATATCTTGTCAGCAAGAGTAGGCTAAATAGCAATTCACACGGGACAATCAAATGGCATATTAATTATGTTTCTTTATGTCATAACAAAATAATGCTTAGTAGATGGTTCCTTAACATTCTGCATAGATCTCAAGCACTCTTCAATTCAATATACATATACATACACCTTTCCATGTATGTCACATTCGACTAATATAAAATAAAGATGAAATTTTAAATACATCCCTCAAAATTTTCTAACAACCAAAATAGTCATGGATGATTTGAGTTAATTTGGTCTAGGAAAATTGAGGTTAGAAGAAAAGAAGTAAATACAACATGGCTATAAGAATATAGATCAAACTTCAAATTTTTGAAAGAATATGTGTACCCAATTTACTTTTGGAAGGATCATGGGTAAATAAGAGAATTTAAATGTGTTTACAAGTAGAAATCTTTATATTATTTATTTATCTTTTTTAATGATGAAATTAAACATTATATTGGTTTCTTGTTAGTGACAAATAGGCAAGTATGCATTTCACATATGACAATTAGATGACATGTTAAATGTGTTTCTCAATGTCAGAATCAATTAATGTTTAATTGATGGTTTTTTAATATAAAAAAATTAGAAAAATAATCCAATGCAGCAAATGATGTAAATGCCAAAAGGAAAGTGCATGAAACTTTGTCCATATATGGAAATGTGGTGCCACTTATCTATGGTGCCATTTTTAAAGTAAAGTAGGGTTTCAGTTCTTCAAAATATTTATTTGTATGATCTTAAATTCCCAAAGTACTACATATATAAAGAGAGAGAGCATCTCGGATCTCATTATGCATGATGATAAAAGATGATATATCCTGAAACATCAAGTGATTATATATATATATAATCTCCCGTCTCATTATTTGTGTTGATAAAAACTGATATATCTTGAAATATCAAGTGATATGATATTAATAGAAATAATTTCAAGTTTTCTTTTAGAAAATTCTATATTTTTTTAAAAAAATATTTGTTATTACAATGTATTTCTAATTTTGTGATGTTTTTTGAAGTAAAATAGGGTTTTTAGCTTGGCAGAAACATTGATATAAATGATCTCGAGTTCATCAAATACCATATATAGAATCTGCATCCTTTTTGAGAAATTTTATCTCCACATTTATTATGTATGCTGATAAAAGCTAGATATATCCCGATATATTGCGTGACATGATATCAATAGAAGCTGATGATGTTTTGAAAAGATTTTCATTTTCTATATCTCAATCCATATCTTGAAAATATATATTTATTTTTAAGTTTTTCAATCCTTCATTCCCATGAAAACAAATTAAAGTGAGATATAGGTTCGTTTCTAAATCCGCCATCCACCAAGAGAGATGAGAAATAAGTACCCTATCGGATTTTGAAAGGTGGGGGGGGGGGGCTGTGCTTTGCTTTGTGGGGCTCGTTTGTTCTGCTCTGCCCTTCAATAAATTATTACCTCTCAAAAGGAACCCGGGTGGTCACGTGTTCCTCCAAAGCCTTTAGCTGAAGAAAGACACGAGCCCCATATCGATATCTCCTTAGACCCACGAAAGGCTCCTCCCAGCCCCAAAAAAGGGAAACCGAAATGAAACCGTCCGTCCCCCATCAGATATTTACCGCCAACCCCAGTGGCATTTTGGTCGCGGAGGAAGATAATAAAAACAAGTAAAGCAAGTCCAAGGTGGCGTCCTCTGCCTTCTACGCATCCATCCGGAGAAACACCTGCACTATTCTGAGAGCGACCCACGCGGACACGCTTCCACACCCTCCTCGCCCCTCTCTATCGTACTCACACTGTAGATTAAGAGAGAAAAGGAAATCACACGACACATCACGCGAGAGTGTGTGTGTGTGTGTGTGTGTGTGTGAGAGAGAGAGGGAGACAGGCATTTGAGCTTCACGTGAGAGAGGAAGGAGGAAGAGTGAAGGTATACAGCAGGTGGGAGGAGTTGACGCAGAGAGAGAAAGAGAGAGAGAGATAGAGAGAGAGAGAGAGGTGATGGGGATTTTTTCCATCGCATGTTTGCTTCACGCAATCTGCAAAGTATAGAGAGGGGGGGGGGTAGGCTTTGTTGCTGGCGTGGCTTTAAAGAGTCATCAATACGAAGAAACCAAAAAAAATAACAAGCCCAAACAGTAAACCCCAACGCGACCCTCCACCCATAGGACGAACTCCTCAAAATAATACACCCCAACCCACCTTCCCTCCTCTCCGCCCCTCCTCTTCTCTTATTCTCCTCTTCATCGCCGCCCCCCCCTCTCTCTCTCTAAAACTCTAAAACAGGAACACGTACGTTCTAAGACCGAAGAAGAAAGAAGGAAGCAAAGAAGGGGACTGATATGAGCGGCAGTACGAGCAGTAGTGTGGGTGGAAGCAGTGGTGGTGGTGGCGGAGGTGGCGGAGGTGGCGGAGGTGGTGGGCCGTGTGGCGCTTGTAAATTCTTGAGGAGGAAGTGTGTGAGCGGGTGCATTTTTGCACCATATTTTGATTCAGAGCAAGGGGCGGCGCACTTCGCTGCGGTGCACAAGGTGTTCGGGGCCAGCAACGTGTCCAAGCTCCTCCTCCACATCCCCGCCCACAAGCGCCTCGACGCCGTCGTCACCATCTGCTACGAGGCCCAGGCCCGCCTCCGTGACCCCGTCTATGGCTGCGTCGCCCACATCTTCGCCCTCCAACAACAGGTCTCTCCCTCCCTCCCCCTCCCCACCCCGACTCTTCTTCTAATTACTCATCAGCACCATCTCCTAATGATATCCGTATTGTTGTTTCTAGAGTTGCAATTATAACACTTAATGTTATAGAATGTTTGTTCGGTAGAAATTTTCGGAGTGGTATGCTAGTTAGCTAAATTAGATTCATTCCAAGGGGCATGGTCCGTTTAATTCTAGCTAGGAGGAATCCATAGAGTTGAGAATGGATGGGTGGGTCGGTTCGGTTTTTGTCATTCTCCATAAAGTGTTTTTTTAGGAAGAAAAGCCTTGCAAGTAAAGCGAAGTGTCTGTTTTGCTCATTTATTTATCTCCATCCATGTGAACGTTACAAATTGCTGGTTTTTCTCCCATAAAAAAGTTTTAGTTTTTGTAGGCTTCATCGATCCTATCGTTCTCACCTTCCATCCAATGCAAGCTTGCACCGTGATCAAATGCAGCCTACTTTCTTTCATGTGCTTATCTCTTTGGAGGGGCCAGCCTATAATTTTGATGTTCATTGTGCTGACCTTCCTTTAGTATCCAATTGTGGTGATGATGAGCAGGTGGTGAACCTCCAGGCGGAGCTGTCCTACTTGCAGGCCCACCTCGCGACGCTCGAGCTGCCGACCCCGCCGCCACTTCCCCCTCCGCCACAGCTCTCCACACCGCCACCCTTCTCGATATCAGACCTCCCCTCCTCGTTGAACATGTCTGCCACCGTCGATCTCTCCACCCTCTTCGACCCTCAGGTGCAGCCCCACTGGTCCCTTCAACAGCAGCAGCAACGGCCAATAGCGCTCGGGCAGCAGCTCGGCCCCGGTAGCAGAAGCCTCGGCGAGAGCTCGCGAGGTGGCAGCGGGGACCTGCAGGCACTGGCGAGGGAGCTCCTCGACCGGCAAAGGACTGCCACAACTGAGCCCCCTCCCCTCTCCAAATGATCTGATGCAGTGACTCAAGGCGGCTGCCTTCCCGGCAATAACAATTATTAATGTTGGCAGGTGACCGGAGATCCAGGATCCACTTGCTTATATATTGTACTGAGAGGGATGAAGTAGTTCTTTTTCCCCACTGTTTCATCGCTTAAAAGGCTTTGCTTGAAACTGAGGTGACGGAATCTAATGGACTATAATTGAGAAAAAGAAAGAGATATTAACGATCTATAAAGGCTAATTAAGCATTCAGTCCGTAGCCTATCTTTAGGAGGGGAATGGTAGGGCCGGTTGAGCTCATTCTATTGTTCAGCATGATCAAGAAGTTGCAGCAGGTCGTTTTCAATGGAGCATATATATTGCTTTCAAATTAGATTGCAATAAATGATGATGTTTATGGGGATCAATGATTGGGGCAACTTGAAAGAACCGTTTAGTTTCTCATTGCTGACAATATTCTTTCGTTGTTCATCTGCCCTTGCTTTCAGGATCTATGGTGTTGTTAATGTTGGAAAGTGACATCAAGTAGGGCAGCTTGGCATTCTTTCCACACGTAATTCCTCTACTTGGTAAAATGTTAATCATTGGACTCCCAGCTATAAATTTGGATCCTACGAGTCAGCTGTCCTGTCATTGCCACAACTTCAGCTTTTCCTGCCTGTATGAGGCAGGACAATACTTGTTTGGAGGTTGATTTTGATTCCAAGAAGTTTTGTGTTGACTTTTAGCTAGTTTAACTGCTACGTTGGTAAAAACCAGACACAAAATTTTAGCACAATACTGGAATAGAGTTTGAGTTAATTTAGGAAAGATGTTCATAGGTTTTTGGATTGAATTAAGAGCCATATACTGCATACCTTGAGTTGAGTCGGAAAGGGCTTAAGAATGGGCGTCAAAGTTGTTTCAGGAGTTGCTTTAGCGCGTTCATATTATAGGGAAAGCTATGATTATGAATCGACGCTGTATTACCTTTAATTGTGAATAATAATATTATTCTGGTGGTGAATGCCATGCAATCCCACGAGCATCCTAGGCTATCACCTTAGCTCATATGCTTCTGCTTGCAAAAGTCTGCCATCTGACGCTCAAAATACCCCATTTTGCTTCCAAATAGGCTGAAGGGGCTTATTGTTGGATGTGTGATTCCAAAAATTGCTAATGGATGTAAAAATAATATATAATAAGAATTTTTTAAAATTAAAAGAATGACAGTTTGCCTGGATCAAGACATATGAAAAATACTATCCTAAGAATGAAATTCGCTTCCTCATATTGGGTAGTGAGATTTTTTCCAAGGTACAATGAAACTCGGGTCAGCACTGTCCTTCACTTCTGAGCACAATCCCATGGGAGGCTTGACCCAGTCGACTCTCCTTAAGTTGCCCAGCAAGAAAGCTTAGAAAAAAATAAAGTGAAAAAGAGCAAAAATTTGAGGAAAATTTGAAGGCTAAAAAGGGCGTTCTCTCTTAGGATCAGGGTACTAACATCAGGCTTATATAGGTCTAATGTAATGTGCTAAGACCCAAGATCTAGAGCCTTTCTATAGGTTCATTCCAATCAACTTTCGAAAAGGGCCCTAAGGCCTCAACCACTCTCTCACAATAAAGGCCTTAATGGCCTATCAATGCTAGTGCCTAAAAATGGTCCGCCAGCATAAGTATGTTATAATTCGTAATGGCATATACGTTACGGTGTACTGGTTAGTCGAGATATAGCTGAAAGTGAATCCTAGATTCTTCGGTGTTTAGCATGCTGAATTTTTTTTTTTTTTTGAAAACCATGGCTGAACCTGATCGGGTTGCCTACGTACCCCTTCATAAGGGGGATCAAGCCATACGTAGTTCTTTTTAAGTTTTAAAACGCAGCAGAAAAACCGAATCAAACAATTTAATTCATGCATGCTTACAAGATCAAATCTAGAAATCAGCACCTTAAGAACACATAGGATTATGCCGGAATCGTTTAAACAATTATGCTAAAACTTTTATGCATGATTAACTATCAGATCTGAAACTTAAGAACTCTATTCCAATTAATCTCCGAATATCCATCGAATGGATTCTGGAGATATCTCCATGAGGAGCCCCAAAAGAGGGTAAAACCTCGGAAAATTGGACCTAGACCTTGACACCATAATAAATGATTAATGCTAGATTAATACCTTTTATGATGGATGAAAGTTGTGAATCTGATTCTTGACTTCGCAGCCACGCACACGAATGGCCTCTACGAGAAGTACACGCGAAGTCCTGAAGGATCTTCTTCCGCAACAGTGCTAGCAGCTGCAGAACACTTGAAAGCTGAAATCTGCCCGCCGGAATTCAATCAACTCTTGATCAATCGTCTTGAAGCAGATAGAGATGAGGTTTGTAAGGGAAGTAGAGGACTCAGATCTGATCTTGAATCTTCTAGATATTCACCCTGAAAACCCTATCTAAAATGGAGAAGAAGAGGAGGAGGAGGCGGGTGAGGAAGAAGGCTGCAATGGATGTGTTTTTGGTGCCCATGTTTGACCCCTTTTAATGGCCTCCGAATTTTCATTCAAAATTCGAAATTTATTTTCAGAAAACCTCTTTTAGTTGGCACATGCAAAGGAATAGGAACAACCCAAATCAGATCTCAACCAAATCTGATTTAAATTCAAATTTTAAACACATGTGCAAGAGGGAAGGAATTTGAAATCCATGCGGCAAGGTAAAACACTTCATAATTTCGAAATCACCTCTTGAAATTCGAATTTAATCCATTCAAAAACTCAGACGCCACCTTGGCTGATGGTTTGAGTGATTAAAATCATTTAACACATTGCTTAATGTTTGAATTTAAATTCAAATAACAAACAATGTCGCCATGTGTCAAGCAATGGGTCCATGTGCCATGCAATAATTTTGGTTTATTTAAAATTCATGAAATCCAATTCCATGTCACCAATAATTGCCACATCATCCGAGCCTAATCCCCTTGGGTTGCACCTAATCAAATTTGGTCAAACCCGAATTAAAACAAAGCAATTTGGTTGAACCCAATCTAATCAGGTCAGACCCTGATTGAGCTCAAATTGAATCCAATTCAATTTTGGCTCATGCAAACTCAATCAAATTGAATTATTACTTTGTGTTGGACCTAATTCAATTAGGTCAATCCCCAATTAAGAACAAATTAATTTAAAATTAATTTGATCAGCTTAAGTCCTTTTTGGTTCTGACCTAATCCAATCAGGTCAAAACCCTGATTGAGCCCAAACTTGAATCCAATTCAATTTGGCTCATCCTTAGCACAATTACTCAATCAAATTGAGTTTATTAGTAATTTAATTACTAATTAATCCTTCAATAATTACTTTAATTATTTTATAAGATAATTTGTCAATCAAATTGACCAAATTACCCCTGAATGATTCTTAATCATTCATCAGCTTTCTTGATCAATCAGGAATCTTCTATGCGTGTGACCTCATAGGTTCGAACCTAAGCCGGTAGTATAGGAACAATTTTCTACACTAATCGATGTGACCATCTAGCAATGGTACCCGACGTCCGGATAGGTCGAATATATGCGAAGCAAATATTCTGGAACCCTGAGCTATGGTTACTGTATAATTCAATCCCTTTGACTCCTAATGCCAGGATGACTTAGAGCTCACTGTCAACCCTATAATTAGTACATCCATTATGTGATTAACTTTAGATATCCCGTGACTCCTCACTGGGATTACCCTGGCCAAGGTTTTGCTAAATTAATCACATGACATTATCTCCTGTTTTCAGGAGGGGTCAATTCCATCTTGACTCACAACTGACTATGCAAGTACTTGACTGCACCCAGTGACCTTCCGTCACTGAATTAGAAATTCAGGTAGTCCGGTACCAAAGTACAGTGAGTTGCTTGCTAGTCACAAGTTGCGGTCTCAGGTCAGAGGGCCAAACTTATACCCATATCCACTCGGAACATCTCTCGACAGTAGAGCATTCCGGAATTGGTCACGTTTAGTGAAATGTACTTCTACACTTCACTTGTGTGGCATACCAGTGTCTCCACACTCCTTGGTTAAGAGGACAACCAACATATATGTCACACAACGACCTAATCTCGATAATGTTGTCTTCCTAGTAACAACATATTATTTCGTCGCAAACAAGTTTAAGGACTCAAAGATAAATCCTCCTTTATTATAACATAAGTCCTAAGGACTTCATCATATAAGAGTTCATTTGAAGATGAAATGATGAATAATGCCAAATAACACTTTATTAATTTGTCAATTCATTTACAAAATTCAATCATCAATATGCTGACGATTGACATTTAGGATACAAATTCCAACAACTCCCACTTAGCCTAATGCCAATCGGCACAGTATCTAATACCCATCTTCGACTTGTGTTCGTCGAACTCTTTGATGCCGAGGACTTTGGTAAATGGGTCAGCCAGATTTTCTTTTGTGTCAATCTTCTGAAGATCAATATCACCTTGATCGATGATCTCTCGAACCAGGTGGTAGCGACGTAGAATATGCTTAGTCCGCTGATGTACTTTGGGTTCTCTTGCTTGAGCTATGGCCCCAGTATTGTCACAAAATACAGGCACTGGACCATCAATGGAGGGTGTCACTTCAAGCTCGGTGATGAACTTCCGCAACCATACAGCTTCCTTGGCGGCATCAGATGCTGCGATATATTCTGCTTCACATGTAGAATCTGCCACTGTATGCTGCTTGGAACTCTTCCAGCAGATGGCCCCACCCTTAAGAGTGAAGATATATCCTGACACGCTCTTGCTATCATCTTGATCTGACTGAAAACTTGAATCAGTATATCCCTCAAGTTTTAAGTCAGAATCACCATAGACAAGCCACTGATCTTTAGTATTTCTCAAATACTTAAGGATGGTTTTTACAACCTTCCAGTGGTTGCTACCTGGATCAGACTGGTATCTGCTCACTACTCCTAGTGAGTATGCCACGTCTGGTCTAGTACATGTCATGGCATACATTATAGATCCCACTGCCGAAGCATATGGAATTCTATCCATACTCTCTCTTTCTTGAGGGGTTGTCGGACAATCCCTTTTAGAGAGGTTAATTCCATGGCCCATCGGAAGATAGCCTTTCTTGGAATTAATCATACTGAACCTCTTCAGTATAGTATCAATGTATGTGGATTGGGATAATCCAAGCAATCTTCTAGATCTATCTCTATAGATCTTCATCCCTAGGATGTAAGATGCTTCTCCCAAATCCTTCATGGCAAATTGAGATGATAGCCAAACCTTTATTCCTTGTAATGCAGGAATGTCATTCCCGATTAAAAGAATGTCATCCACATACAAAATAAGGAATATAATAACTGAACCATTTGCCCATTTATAAATGCAAGGTTCCTCTTCATTCTTAATGAAGCCATATGTTTTGATTACCTTATCAAAACGTATATTCCAACTCCGTGAAGCTTGCTTTAATCCATAAATGGATTTTTGAAGCTTGCACACTTTAGACTCATCTGCAGATGTAAAACCTTCAGGTTGTATCATATACACTTTCTCTTCTAAATCTCCATTTAGAAATGCGGTCTTTACATCCATTTGCCAGATTTCATAGTCTAAATGTGCTGCTATCGCAAGCACAATCTGAATGGACTTGAGCATTGCCACAGGAGAAAACGTCTCGTCATAGTCAATACCATAATGTTGACGATAACCCTTGGCAACCAGACGGGCTTTATAGGTCTCTACCTTTCCGTCTGCGCCCCGTTTCCTTTTGAATATCCACTTACACCCTATGGATTTAATTCCTTCGGGTGGGTCAACTAATGTCCAAACATCATTGACCTTCATGGATTCCATTTCGGATTGCATGGCTCCAAGCCATTTATCAGAGTCATACCTCTGCATTGCATCCATATATGTGATCGGATCCTCATCGTTTTCATCAAGTTCGATAGGATCCCCATCCCGGACCAAAGAAACCGTAGTATCTGTCCGGCTGACGTGGTACTCTACCCGATCGCCTTAATGGTGCATCTAATATGGGTTCTGGATCTGATCTAATCAAATCCGACTCAACTGGTTCAGTAGATGGTGTCGGATCTTCTACATGTTGAACTTCTCTAAGCTCAACATTAGAGCTATTTGTTCCTTCACCAAGGAATTCCTTTTCTAAGAAAATTGCTCTATTGCTTACGAACAACTTTTGTTCTTCAGCAAAGTAGAAGTAATATCCTTTAGTTTCTTTAGGGTAACCAACAAAGAAACATTTGTCAGACTTGGGTTCAAGTTTGTCTGTCTTCAAACGTTTGACGTACGCCGGACACCCCCAAATTCTAAGGTGAGAGAGCATCGGCTTACGTCCAGTCCACATCTCATGTGGTGTTTTATTTACAGATTTACTTGGAACCTTATTTAGAATATAGCAGGCTGACTCAAGAGCATATCCCCAAAAGGATATGGGCAGATTAGCAAACCCCATCATGGATCGAACCATGTCTAACAGAGTTCGATTTCTCCTTTCTGACACACCATTATATTGTGGTGTACCAGGAGGAGTCCATTGGGAGAGAATCCCATTTTCTCCTAGATATGTCAAAAATTCACTGGAGAGGTATTCACCTCCTCGATCTGATCGAAGAGTTTTAATACTCTTTCCAGTTTGTTTTTCTACTTCATTACGATATAATTTGAACATTTCAAATGATTCAGATTTATGTCTCATTAAATAGACATAACCATACCTAGAAAGGTCGTCTGTAAACGTAATGAAATATGAATACCCACCTCTAGCATCTGTGCTCATTGGCCCACATACATCAGAATGTACAAGGGTCAATAAATCACTGGCTCGTTCACCTTTTCCGGTAAAAGGTGATTTGGTCATTTTACCAAGAAGACATGATTCACAGGTTGTCAATGATTCACAATCATTAACATCAAGGATTCCCTCTTTACTTAACCTGTTCATCCTATTCTTGTTAATATGACCTAGCCTATGATGCCAAAGGTAGACATCCGTGACATTATCTATTCTAGGGCGCTTATTGGATTTATACATTACATGAACAGGCTGTGACAAAATGTAAATGCCATTACTCAGAATTCCATTCATTACAACAACACCATTCCAAATGACATTGCAATAATCCTTTTTTTATTGATATTTCATAACCATTTTTGGCCAAAAGGCCTACAGAAATGACATTCAATAGAAAACTTGGACAATAGTGACAATCACTAAGGACATTTACATGAGAGCTGAATTCAAGTTTAAGAATTCCTAAAGCTAGAACTGGAACTGGTCTTCCATCTCCAACATTCAGGAACCTTTCTCCTTCTTCAAACCTCTTACTGACTTGTAGCCCCTGCAACGAATTGCAAATATTAAAAGGACTACCGGTATCCAATACCCAGGTCGAATTATCACAAATAGAAAAATTGCAAGGTGTTATCATATAAGTACCTTGATTGGCAATTGATTGCCCACTTTTCTTAGGCCGGTTCGGATCGAGGGATGCAATGTAAAGAGGACAGTTCCTCTTCCAATGTCCTTGCTTCTTGCAGAAGAAGCACTCCGCCTTGCTCTGATCAGCCTTTTTATTCTTTTTCTGACTAGGCTGAGCATGGTGCACCTGTTTCTTTTGGATTTTATTTTTCTTTTTCCCTTTCTTAAAGGAGCGACCCTTGGATGAACCTTCCACTAAATTCACCGTCTTCTTAAGAAGTTGGTGATCATTCTCAAACGTCTGTAGTAACCCCAACAATTGGTGATAATTCACTACAGGTTTCGTCATACGAAAATGAGTGAGAAAAGGACGGTATGATCCAGGCAATGAGTTTAGTATGGCATCCTTCCCCAATTGATCATGAAGGGGAAAGCCAAGAGAGCTTAGACGCTCGATCAACTCAATCATGTACAGTACATGATCAGTTACCGAGGTCCCATCTTTCATTCGGGCGCTGAAGATGACACAACTAGTTTTGTGCCTCTCAACGTCGTCAGGAACACCGAATGATTCATTCAATACTTGAATGATATCTTCCGACTGCGTATTCTCAAAACGCCTACTAAACTCATCACTCATTGCTGCCAACATGATGCATCGAACAGTGATCCGGTCACTGAGCCACTTCTGATAAGTGTCTCTGGCCGATCTTGATGCATTAGCAGCGGGCTGCTCAGGTGCTTGATCCGTTATCACATAAAGGATCCTCTCATGCTCTAGCACTATTTTCAGTTTTCTATGCCAATTATTGAAATTTGGACCAGTCAACTTGTCATTGTCCAACAATGAGCGAAGTGATAAATTAGTGGCCATTTCTGCATAAAAAAAAATTTGGCTATTAGTATATGAATTGACTAAACACAGTAGACTTGGACTTTAGTCTAAAGATATTCCCACTATTTTATACAAATTGGTAGCCTCTACCTCTAATTCGAAAAATTACTCCTAATTCTTTAGTGGGCACTAGAACCCAATAGATCCCATATAGGCCCGAGTGTGGCTCGGCCAACCCATATGCACCTATTGGTAGGTTCTTAACCAATTGCTTCACCAAGCAACTTCTAGTGATGATTTTGCCCTAGGTTTTCCGGCAGGCGTATGGCGCCTCCACCGAATACCCTAGTCAGGTCCAACCATTAAATGATAGGGTTAAGTCTAATCAATTAATAGACGACCAAGCCCGAGTGTGGCTCGGCTCACCTGACCGCCTATTGAAGGTACACTTAACTCATCATATATTGAATGACAATTCCAATGCTTGATAAGTACCAGGCGTGTGGCGCGTCCAATAATTATCAAAACATTGGACCCATTATCACCCAACTTAATGGGAGGCTATGACCTAGTTATCTCCATAACCATTTCATTTTAAGGACCTAATAATTTTAGAGGATTTCATAATTAGGATAGATGAGAAGATTCGGTTAGTCTAATTTCTCCCACTGACTTCACCAAATCAGATTAGACTCAAACCGGTTAAGGAGACACCTAAATCAGTCATACTGATTTTCCTTAAGGCATGGGCTAACTCGAATCATTAAGTGATCCAATCAAAATGTGATTGACCATGTCGGCCAGGTAAGTGAGATCGGTGGAAGGGATATGCCATTAACTCGACAAAGACGACTCAGTGCGAGTAGCTCCCAATTAAAAACCACCGGTCAAAACTGCCAAACTTACCTTAGACACCGACTGGTTAATCAATTTCGATTTGATTACTCAAATGACTCGGGCTACACCTCTGAGCCTAAATCAAGTTCCATCTTGGTCTAATCAAAGACATGGAATTGATCAATCTACAACTATTGTATTTAACCTAGAGTTTCCTTGACCTAATCTAGTTACTACTTAATTAGATTTGATCAATTAACTCTAATTAGACCATGTTTGATTCTAACCTTAGGTCTAACCCAATCCTAAGAACTTGATTCAAGCTAACCCATATGCCCAAAGAATTATGCAATGTCAATTAATTGAGTTACAATTCTATTTCATAACACTTAATTCTCAATTAAGTTTAGACTTATGAAAGTTTTGATCATTGCATATTTCTTTTTAATTACATATTAATTACAATCTTTCAGTTCTTAAAACACATTTTCAGATCTGAGTTTTTGTAATTAATCACATGTAATCAGATTTAATTCATGTTTAAGTCATTATGTTTTATGTTCATGCATCACATATACATAACAACATGAATTAATACAAACAACATACATCTTATGTATTTGTTTTTTCACTTTTATTTTCAGATCTGATTTGTTCATTAAAATCAGAGATCATATGAATCATAAACTTTATTTAGATCTAATCTAAACAATATTATGATTTCAGATTTATTCATGTTACTAATCCTAACACAAACATGCATCATATGCATCCAAAATTTCAGATCTACTTAATCATACATAATCAGCAATTAAATCAATCATAAAAAGCACTTTAGATCTAATCTAAACATGTTAATGATTTAAGATTTAATTGCAAGAATTAAAACATAAAAGTTTAAACATAAACCTGGCTCTGATACCACTGAAAGTGAATCCTAGGTTCTTCGGTGTTTAGCATGCTGAATTTTTTTTTTTTTTTGAAAACCATGGCTGAACCTGATCGGGTTGCCTACGTACCCCTTCATAAGGGGGATCAAGCCATACGTAGTTCTTTTTAAGTTTTAAAACGCAGCGGAAAAACTGAATCAAACAATTTAATTCATGCATGCTTACAAGATCAAATCTAGAAATCAGCACCTTAAGAACACATAGGATTATGCCGGAATCGTTTAAACAATTAT
Source organism: Phoenix dactylifera (assembly GCF_051530095.1). NCBI lineage: Eukaryota > Viridiplantae > Streptophyta > Magnoliopsida > Arecales > Arecaceae > Phoenix > Phoenix dactylifera. The sequence continues at coordinate 7,302,281 of NC_143195.1, read as the reverse complement.
GCTAAAACTTTTATGCATGATTAACTATCAGATCTGAAACTTAAGAACTCTATTCCAATTAATCTCCGAATATCCATCGAATGGATTCTGGAGATATCTCCATGAGGAGCCCCAAAAGAGGGTAAAACCTCGGAGAATTGGACCTAGACCTTGACACCATAATAAATGATTAATGCTAGATTAATACCTTTTATGATGGATGAAAGTTGTGAATCTGATTCTTGACTTCGCAGCCACGCACACGAATGGCCTCTACGAGAAGTACACGCGAAGTCCTGAAGGATCTTCTTCCGCAACAGTGCTAGCAGCTGCAGAACACTTGAAAGCTGAAATCTGCCCGCCGGGATTCAATCAACTCTTGATCAATCGTCTTGAAGCAGATAGAGATGAGGTTTGTAAGAAAAGTAGAGGACTCAGATCTGATCTTGAATCTTCTAGATATTCACCCTGAAAACCCTATCTAAAATGGAGAAGAAGAGGAGGAGGAGGCGGGTGAGGAAGAAGGCTGCAATGGATGTGTTTTTGGTACCCATGTTTGACCCCTTTTAATGGCCTTCGAATTTTCATTCAAAATTCAAAATTTATTTTTAGAAAACCTCTTTTAGTTGGCACATGCAAAGGAATAGGAACAACCCAAATCAGATCTCAACCAAATCTGATTTAAATTCAAATTTTAAACACATGTGCAAGAGGGAAGGAATTTGAAATCCATGCGGCAAGGTAAAACATTTCATAATTTCGAAATCACCTCTTGAAATTTGAATTTAATCCATTCAAAAACTCAGACGCCACCTTGGCTGATGGTTTGAGTGATTAAAATCATTTAACACATTGCTTAATGTTTGAATTTAAATTCAAATAACAAACAATGTCGCCATGTGTCAAGCAATGGGTCCATGTGCCATGCAATAATTTTGGTTTATTTAAAATTCATGAAATCCAATTCCATGTCACCAATAATTGCCACATCATCTGAGCCTAATCCCCTTGGGTTGCACCTAATCAAATTTGGTCAAACCCGAATTAAAACAAAGCAATTTGGTTGAACCCAATCTAATCAGGTCAGACCCTGATTGAGCTCAAATTGAATCCAATTCAATTTTGGCTCATGCAAACTCAATCAAATTGAATTATTATTTTGTGTTGGACCTAATTCAATTAGGTCAATCCCCAATTAAGAACAAATTAATTTAAAATTAATTTGATCAGCTTAAGTCCTTTTTGGTTCTGACCTAATCCAATCAGGTCAGAACCCTGATTGAGCCCAAACTTGAATCCAATTCAATTTGGCTCATCCTTAGCACAATTACTCAATCAAATTGAGTTTATTAGTAATTTAATTACTAATTAATCCTTCAATAATTACTTTAATTATTTTATAAGATAATTTGCCAATCAAATTGACCAAATTACCCCTGAATGATTCTTAATCATTCATCAGCTTTCTTGATCAATCAGGAATCTTCTATGCGTGTGACCTCATAGGTTCGAACCTAAGCCGGTAGTATAGGAACAATTTTCTACACTAATCGATGTGACCATCTAGCAATGGTACCCGACGTCCGGATAGGTCGAATATATGCGAAGCAAATATTCTGGAACCCTGAACTATGGTTACTGTATAATTCAATCCCTTTGACTCCTAATGCCAGGATGACTTAGAGCTCACTGTCAACCCTATAATTAGTACATCCATTATGTGATTAACTTTAGATATCCCGTGACTCCTCACTGGGATTACCCTGGCTAAGGTTTTGCTAAATTAATCACAAGACATTATCTCCTGTTTTCAGGAGGGGTCAATTCCATCTTGACTCATAACTGACTACGCAAGTACTTGATTGCACCCAGTGACCTTCCGTCACTGAATTAGAAATTCAGGTAGTCCGGTACCAAAGTACAGTGAGTTGCTTGCTAGTCACAGGTTGCGGTCTCAGGTCAGAGGGCCAAACTTATACCCATATCCACTCGGAACATCTCTCGACAGTAGAGCGTTCCGGAATTGGTCACGTTTAGTGAAATGTACTTCTACACTTCACTTGTGTGGCATACCAGTGTCTCCACACTCCTTGGTTAAGAGGACAACCAACATATATGTCACACAACGACCTAATCTCGATAATGTTGTCGTCCTAGTAACAACATATCATTTCGTCGCAAACAAGTTTAAGGACTCAAAGATAAATCCTCCTTTATCATAACATAAGTCCTAAGGACTTCATCATATAAGAGTTCATTTGAAGATGAAATGATGAATAATGCCAAATAACACTTTATTAATTTGTCAATTCATTTACAAAATTCAATCATCAATATGCTGACGATTGACATTTAGGATACAAATTCCAACAATAGCTCTTTTGAAATTCAAAGTTAAATTTGAAACTATGACCATCATAACGCTTATGTTATGATACCAAAACATATCTGAAATTAAACTTGATTTGTAATAGTTTTTTTATAGATCGAAATCAAATTCAAATTTTTAATTTTAAATTAGGGCATGTGGCAAAATGTGCTCGCCGCAAACATATTATAGATCAAAATAACTTCAAAATTTTAAATTTAAATTAGGGTGTGTGGCAAAACATGCATGTATGCATCATGCCGGTGCACGCCACCCCTCGCCTCACCTCGCCATGCAATGCCATGCACATGTGCATGGCACAACACTACTACTTCTACTCTAGACCCAATAATAGTGTAACTCAGGCTTTCTAATTTATATTATCAATGATTTGAGAACTCATCATCATAGGGATAGGAGGAGATATACTTTGAAAACATGCTCAAACACGATCACTCCCTCAGCTTTGTTCCGACCATCTTGAACCTTTTTTATGGAATCTCTAATCATAAAGGTTAAGTATCTATTATAGTGATCTTAGGCCCTATCCTCCTTGATGATTCTAGAACTCTATTCCTAGATAAACTTCAGTTAATTGATCTGCCAAGTTTTTTTATGACTTGAAAAATTTATATATTTATGAAGAAGCCGGATATATCGATTCATATTTTTATTGGTACTCTTTTGACAAATCAATCCAATAATGACCTTATTATTATAATGGATTGATACAGCCGGAACCGGCTTAGGTACCAATTAATGGTAGCTTTGAGATAAAATTTTTAATCACTCTGCCTTAATACAATTGGTATTCAGATCAATTAACTCAGCCTCCATAGTTCTTCGAGATATGATAATTTGCCTGGATGATCCCTAAGGTACAGCAGCACCATCGATAAAAAATAAATAGCTGATGGTTGATTTTAGATCTAGAAAATTAGTAATCACTCTAATCTTCAACCACCAAAGAGTATCTAGTGTACAAAAGAAAAGGACTAAGTGTTCCCTTAAAATATCAGAATACTCTTTCAAGAGAAATCCAATGAGATGGGTTAGGACTTTGGGCACATCTACTTAATCTCCCTATAGCATATGAAATATTGGATCTTGTCTTGTTTATCGTATATAAAAGAAATTCGATGATCCAAGAGTATCTACTTTGATCAACATGCAGATTTACCTAATTTTTTTTTTTATGCGGACATTATGATCATAGTGTAGGTTTTTGGTCAGAGTATTCAAACATTTCAATTATTTTTTCGATGGAATGAGAAAGGGACAGAGTTAAAGAGCTACACTTTCAGGAGATTTGATTAGCTTCATCCCTGGGATAACATCAACTTTACCTAAGTCTTTCATATAAAGTTGTTTTATAGGAATATTTTTATTTCAGACATGATTTTAAGAGATGTTCCAAAGATCAGAATGTCATCAGTAAAAAAATAAAGGATCATGCAATCATCATCGATGACGTTCATATAGACACAATTGTTATGATCATCGATTATAAAACCAAAGGATAGGATTGTTTTATCAAACTTTTTATACAGTATTTAGGTGTCTATTTTAGACTGTATAGAAAGTTACGCTAAATCAGTATCGTGCCCCATACAGGTAATTAGCTATCGGTTTGGTATGGTATCGATTCGGTATATACTGACATACAGTACGGTGTGGCATGCAAATTCCAAACCAACACACCATTTTTTATTTTTTTTTTATTTTTTAATTTTCTAGCATTTAACAAAAAACAAAATAAAGTCTAACTTTATGTCTAATTTGATGTTTTTAAATTTATTATTTTTAAAATAATTTTAATCTAAATTTGATGTTTTTGATGTTTTTATTAGGGCTAAAACCCTAATTTGATGTTTTCATTAGGATTTAAATTCTAACTTGATGTTTTAAGCAATCCTGGCTTCACAGTCCAAGAAAAGCAACATGAAATATCCTAAAATCAATTAGTAAAATATAAAATATATAATGATACAATCAATTAGATGTATTTAAAGCAAAACATATATACCAATATCTACAATCTCGTCGAATGGCGATGTCTCTCGTAGACATCAGAGTTGTCTTCATACGTAGGGGGCAACCCAACCTGCTTTTGTAAGCTAATAGAGCTGCCATAAGCTACATAATCAAGATAGTCTCTATACGTATTGTGGATGATGGTGTCACTCTGAGAGGAGTTATTTGCATAATACTAAGGCCGTGGCGCAACCCATCCAAATATGCTGATAGCAGATTTTGACCCATAAGGTACTTTAAGTTATGTAGGGATAGTAGCCACTGGAGGATGACTATCTGAAAGACTATATCAAAAGAAAAGTAGTGACACCATATCCATCGAACCCCATATAGGATTCTAAACCTAACATATTGAGGGATCTTTCCCCATATGCTATATCGTTTATAATAGCCACATATCTATCATGACCTCGAGGACCTCCTCTTCTATACACAATTGTATTCTTGTGGTCTCTTTATCGTTCATCGTGGTCCCTATCCTACTTTTCATGAGTGAACTGGAATTTTTCGGTGAATCGAATACCATCCTAGGTGTTGGAGTGTGTGGAGACCCAAGGTATTTTAGATTGGACGTGGATGCATTCAGGATCGAAATCTTGCATGTAGAAAGCTTCTACAGATTTCAGCAGTAGTGGAGTCGACCCCAGTAATTCAGGAGTCGACTCGCACTGTGCCGGAGTCGACTCGCACTGTGCCGGAGTTGACTCGCGCTTTATCCGAATTTCGGATGTTTCTGTCTTACCTGAGAGAGTCGACTCACACAGTTAAGGAGTCGACTCGCACTCTACAGGAGTCGACTCACGCTTTGCCGGAGTCGACTCGAACTCTGTCGAGATTTTAGATATTTTTGTCTCACCCGAGAGAGTCGACTTGTGCTACGATGGAGTCGACTCGATGCCGGAGAGTCGACTCGATGCCGGAGAGTCGACTCAAGCACTCTAGGAGTCGACTCCAGGTCTGACGGAATTTTTGGAAATTTGCTGAAATGGGGGAAAAGGAGTGCTATTTTTGGGATCTCAAGGATATAAATTCGTGGCCAAAAAGACTCTAGGGAAAAATGAATGGTTGTGATGGCTAGGGTTACAAACCAGAGAGAGAGAAAGACATAAAAATGTGAGAGATTGAGAGGAAGAGTTTTTTTTCTCTCGTAAAAAGAAAGAAGTTTGTTTCTCCTTTGTTCGAGCAATCGGTTTGTGGTTGACTCAAAATTGTGTTCTCCATTGTAATTGTTCTATTGCAATAGAATCGGGTGGTCTTGAGAAAGTAGGTAAGTTTTGCCGAACCTCGGTAAATTTTGGTGTCTTGTTAACTGTCTTCTATAGTGATTTGTTTCGTATTATTTTTTGTCTCGTACAAGGTGTAAGATCCTGCAGCTCCGCGTTAGAATTGTCCTTCCTAACAAGTGGTCGAAGCCTGCTGGGGATTTCGGGCTCTCTTTGTTAGTTCATTTTCGAACAAGTGGTATCTAAGCATACTGCAGCTTGCAATAATTGGTATTAGAGCGCAAAGTTCGTTACACATGGCGAGCGAAGGCAAGATGCTGCTCAAGAAGTTCAACGGTGTGAACTTCAGGTTCTGGAAGATGTAAATAGAGGATTATCTTTACCAGAAGGATCTCTATTTATTTTTCGGAGGAAAGGCACAGAAACCAGAATAGTTGTCCGACGCGGATTGGAAAGTCCTCGACCGGAAGGCACTCAGCACAACCAGATTAACTCTCTCTCCACAGGTTGCATTCAACATAAAGAACGAAAAATTGACGATGGATTTGATGGCAACATTGTCGAAGATGTATGAGAAACCATCGGCATCAAACAAGGTATTTCTCATGAAGAGGCTGTTCAATCTGCGCATGAAGAACGGCGGTTGCATGGCAGAGTACCTTAAAGATTTCAATTGACTCACGGCTCAGTTGGAATCAGTAGAGATCAGTTTTGACGATGAGATTCGGGCGTTGCTGATTCTATCTGGATTACCAGATAGCTGGGAAGGCCTGGTGATGGCAGTGAGCAACTCGTTGTCGATGGGTAAGCGGAAGTTCGATGATGTAATCGGAGTGTTTTTGAGTGAAGAAGCAAGAAGAAAGTCCACAGGTACTGCAGAATCTTCAGAGAGCGCATTGAACACATATGAGCGCGGTAGATCGTAAAAGAAGGACGGTCGACATCGATGCAGGTTGAAGTCAAGAAAAGGCAGATCTAGACCACCTCAGAATAAGGAGGCAGCATGCTGGAACTGCAGTAAGAAGGGCACTTTAGGAGAGACTGCAAAGCTCTTAAAGGGAAGCAAGGCAACCACAGTGAAGAAATCAGTAGAGATTCGACCAATCTTGCTAAAGGCGGTGATTCTGATATTCTAGTCCTATCTTTGTCTACCGGTGATGAGTCTTGGGTGATAGACTCGGGCGCATTTTTCCATGCTACATCCCAAAAAAATTTTTTTAGAGGATATCAGATTGGTGACTTTGGCACAGTCTACCTAGGGGATGGAGAGCCTTGCAATATCGAAGGAAAGGGAAGTGCGGAAGTGAAGATCAATGGTGATACTTTACTAGAGCTGAAGCACATGAGGCACGTACCTCGGCTACAAAGGAATCTGATTTCCGTTGGACAATTAGCGAGCGATGGGTACAGAAAGACTTTCATGGATGACCAGTGGAAGATCTCGAGAGGTTCGCTGACAGTGGCTAGTGGCAAAAGAATTGAAACTTTCTATATCACCAACGGCACGCAAAACTCTATTGTTGTTGCAGTTACAGATTGTTAGATGTATGCCCTAGAAGCCAATTTTGGCTGACACATTATTAATTCTAGGACATAATTTGTACTTGACTTTATTATTATTGAATAAATGAAAGGCATCTTTTTCATTCATATTATTATTGTGTCTATGAATCGTCCAAGAAATTAATAAGATGATGATGCATATTCTCAAGAGTTGAGAATTTGAGCCATGTATCATTAGTGATTAATTTCTAAACGCTCCTGATCGATGGATCATCACGAGGACGGTGATCGATCCGATGAGATCAGTGCACACATTACTTTCCCTATGGATGGACGAGACTCGAGTTCACGGTGTGGAGACACTGAAGTAATAGTGCAGGTGCTTGTTAGAGAGCAAAGGTCCAAGAGTTGTGACCGATTTTCGGAAACTCTCACGCGTGATCGTGTGACGAAGCGTGGCTCTCCGTCCGGAGGCGTATAGAGATGCGTGCTCTGATAGGTATACATGGGTGTCACCCTATTTTTAATAGGACCGAACCCATGTAGGAGTGGAGACTCCCCCAACAGTGGTATCAGAGCCTAGGCTTCGTAGATTAAGGTAAGAATTAATTATCTAAAGACATCTTAGATCTGAAAATTGAAGGATTATGTGTGCTGAAAATTTCTGCATGCAGATTTTTCAGGGTTGCTGAATTTTTGCATGCTGATTTTTATGTGATAAGATGATGATTCTAATTGCATTGTTAATGAGATTACAAAGTTTAGAATCATGATTAGCATGATCAGCAACCTATGTCATAACATAATTAATTAATTCTCAGATCTAAAAATTATAATTGCTGCATATGGTGATGATCATAGGATTCAAATCCTTTTGGTATTAAATGTAAAGACCTGCGATGTGATCTGCAATGTCATGTAATTTTTCAGATGCTTGCATGCATCTTATTTGATGTTTTGAGAGGCCTGCGTGCCTCCTAAAAGAAGATGTAATTTATTATTATTTTTATTTTACATCTGGTTGTATTTCTGTGATGTGATGTACGTCAACGATCAAGTTGAAGACAAGGCATGAGATGAACAGGGGTCTAAGCGGTTGATGGCGATTGGATCAAGAGTTGGTCAAGGATCGAATCAAGGAGGCTTGGAACCAATTCAAGAGTTGAAGACCAGTTGATCGATTGACGTGCATGTGCTTGTAATATGACCTAATTAGAATCCATGATCATCACCTATTTAAAGTTTAGTTTTACTTAATGCTGCGATTATAACTGCCTGCAATGTGCCGTTTGCATGTGATGTGAATGAGAGTCGGGTAGATAGGTTTACATGTGATGTAGCTAACCCAATGAGACCAAAACTAAAACCTCCTTAATCAAGTCGAGAGTGAACCGACATGAGCAAGTCATATTAGATTAATTGATCTAATTGGTGTCTAGAAAAGCATGAAAGGTGGTTACTTAATTAGGACCTTACTCTCTGAGTAAGGGGAGCCTCCCACCTGCTTACCTGGCCAATTGTTCAATTACCTCTTATGAAGAGCTCAAGTTGCAAACACTAAGACCTGATTAACCAATATTAAGTCAATAGGTCTTCCACTGTAGTAGAGCTGCTAAGGTCTTTCTGATGTTGATTTGTCTCGGCTGGATACAGTAGGCAAGTTGCATCGGGGGGCTGGACCTCTCTATAGACATGAGATGTTGTAGGGTAAAGGAGGGGTTGGGCACCAATAACTGTTAGGTGAGGGCCCAATGACGACTTTATTGCTACGGTTATACGGTGGGTCTGACTTAACTAAGAAATGGGACCAATAACTGTTAGGTGAGGTCTTCATGGCTTAGAGACCAAGTTGCACTGCAACATGCTTGAGAAGCATTGTACAAGAGTTGTACACTCATCCATCTATGTGTCACCAATAACTGTTAGGTGAGGTGCCATGTAGATTGGTGAGACCGCAGTACCTACTAGAAATCCTAGTCGCGTAGGATTTCCATTTTCCTACTAGGAGAGTGTGAGGAATTTCGAAAAAATAGTGGGAGTTACATTTGTTCGAAAAGACCTTAGAACAGATTAAGGATCAAGTACAAAAGTCTAACTAGAATCTTTACTCTCTGCAGATCATAATGTCAGCCTCAAACCCTTTGACCCGTATTCTTGAGACCAACCGTTTGACTGGAACCAATTACAAGGACTGGCTAAGAAACCTCAAAATTATTTTGAACTGTGAGAAAATAGGCTACATACTCGATTCAGATATCCCCACACTACCAACACGTGCTACTGATGTTCAGCGTGAGATGCATCAAAAGTAGATGGATGATGACATTAGAGTCAAATGCTATATGATGGCATCCATGTCCAATGAATTCCAATGCCAGCATGAGAATATGAAGACTGCTAGGGACATACTGGCACACCTGCAAGAGTTGTATGGTGAGCAGGGTCGCACAGCTCGTTTTGAAGTGTCCAAGAGGCTCTTCAAAGCAAAAATGCGCGAGGGGTAGTTTGTCCATGATCACGGTCTGACTATGATCAAGGACCTAGAGGAGCTTGAGAAGCTCGGTATGAACATGCACAAGGAATTGCAAGTAGATCTGATCCTTCAATCCCTACCTGATTCATTTGGACAGTTTATAGTAAACTACCACATGAATAAGATTGAATGCACTAAGACTGAACTGATAAATATGTTGGTAACTGCTGAGGGAGCCTTGAAAGGTTCAAGGGGCAATGTTCTTACTGCTGAGTTGACTTCTGGTTTCAAGAGAAAGTCTACTTGGAAGAAAAAGAAGCCTGCTAAGAAGCAGAAGAAAGACAAGAAGCCAAAGAAGGAAGTTCAAAAGAAAAAGGCTAATGACAAAGAAAAATGTTTTCACTGCAATGTCGACGGCCACTGGAAGAGAAACTGTCCTTCATACCTCGAGAGCCTGAAGAACAAGAAAGGTGACACACCTTCAGAAGGTATAGACTTGCTCATAATTGAAACTAATCTAACGGTTTCTTCTACTTCTAGTTGGGTTATAGATTCTGGTTCTAGTGCTCATCTGTGCACTACCATGCAGGGTCTAAAGGAAAGTAGAAGGTTGGCGGAAGGTGCGGTAACCCTTCGGGTTGGCAACGGAGCAAAAGTTGCTGCTGTGGCTGTGGGCACCTACCATTTGCGACTACCGTCTGGTTTTAGTTTATTACTTAGAGACTGCTATTATGTACCTGCTGCTAGCAGAAATTTGATTTCTGTTTCATGTCTAGCACAGGAAGGTCATGTTTTTACATTAGACAAAGACTACTGTTCTATTTATTTCAGAAATAAAATAGTCGCACGTAGTTTTATGATTGACAGTCTCTATCATTTGCATATGGATGTATCTGTAAATGTGTCTGAGCAAGAAGTGAATGCCAAAGAATCCAAGAGATACAGGGATAAGATAAACCAAAAATATTTGTGGCACCTCAGGCTTGGCCATATTGGAGAGGACAGAATGAACAAAATGGATAAAGATGGGCTTCTCGGCTCATTGACTTCTGAGTCATATCCAGTTTGCGAGTCTTGTCTTCAAGGAAAAATGGTTAGATTTTTCTTTGTAGGACATGGGGAGAGGACCACTGAAATACTTACCCTGATACACTCAGATGTGTGTGGCCCATTCGATGTGCAAGCCAGGAGACGTTATTCGTACTTCATTACCTTTACCGATGATTATTCACGGTATGGGTATGTGTATCTTATGAGACACAAGTTGGAATCTTTTGAAAAGTTCAAGGAGTTCAGAAAAGAAGTAGAAAAACAAACTGGAAAACCTCTTAAGGCTCTTCGATCAGATCGAGGAGGAGAATACCTTAGTGGAGAATTCCAGGACTATCTCAAAGACAATGGCATAGTCTCACAATGGACTCCTCCGGGTACACCTCAACTCAACGGGGTGTCAGAAAGGAGAAATCAGACTCTATTGGATATGGTCCAGTCCATGATGAGCTTCACTGATTTACCGATATTTCTTTGGGGAGATGCCTTACTTACCGCAGTATATCTACTTAATAGAGTTCCCTCTAAATCTGTTCCTACCACACCATATGAGATATGGCATGGTAAGAAACCAAGTCTTGGTCATCTCAAGATTTGGGGATGTCCAGCCCACGTCAAAAGACTACAGGCGGACAAACTAGAGGCTAGGACCATAAGTGCTCGTTTTATAGGATATCCTAAAGAATCATTAGGATACAATTTTTACGTCTCAGAGGATCACAATGTGTTTGTGAGACGTCATGCCATCTTCTTGGAAAACCAGTTTATCCTTGATAGAGGCAGTGGGAGAAAAATTGAGCTTGAAGAGAAAGTCTCTGAAAAGCAACGAGTCATGGATCCTGTCAAACCCATTAATATAGAGCCAGTACACGATGTCCCTCAACCACCTCGCAAATCTAGTAGGGTCTCCCATCCTTCCGATAGATACTTAGGTGTACTAGAAGAGGATACCGAGAAAATGTTCCTAGTGGGAGATAGGGATCACATACAGGATCCCAAAACCTACAACGAGGCGATATCTGATATCGATTCCGAGAAATGGTTGGAAGCCATGAAATCAGAGTTAGACTCCATGCGTTCCAACCAAGTCTGGACCTTAGTAGATCCACCAGAAGGTATTGTACCTATTGGATGCAAATGGATCTACAAAAGAAAAATAGGTTCGGATGGAAAGTAAGAGACCTTTAAGGCAAGGCTGGTGGCAAAAGGGTATAGTCAACGCGAAGGCATTGACTATCAGGAGACCTTTTCACCTGTAGCCATGCTGAAATCCATCCGAACATTGCTTGCCATTGCAGCATTTCATGATTATGAAATCTGGCAGATGGATGTGAAAACTACTTTCCTAAATGGATATCTTGAAGAAGATATCTATATGGAACAGCCTCTGGATTTCACTTCCAGTGATGGAGATCACAAGGTCTGCAAGCTGCAAAGGTCCATTTATGGACTAAAGCAAGCATCTCGAAGTTGGAACACTCGTTTCGATGACGCAATCAAAATATTTGATTTCATCAAAAACGAAGAGGAACCGTGTGTTTACAAAAAGGTTAGTGGGAGCGCTGTCGTATTTCTCGTACTGTACGTGGACGACATCCTCCTGATAGGGAATGATATTCCCATGCTAACCTCGATCAAGGTCTGGTTGTCAAAAGAGTTCTCCATGAAAGACCTTGAGGAAGCATCCTATATTTTGGAATAAAAGTCTATAGAGATAGATCTAAAAGGATGCTTGGCCTATCACAGAAAATGTATATAGAGAAAGTGCTGAAAAGGTTCAGCATGGAAAACTCCAAAAGGGGTCTCTTACCCCTTAGGTATGGAATTCATCTCTCCAAGAAGATGTGCCCCAACATATCTGAAGAGATTCAACGCATAAGCAAGATTCCCTATGCATCGGCAATAGGGAGCCTCATGTATGCCATGCTATGTACACGACCTGATATAGCTCTTGCTGTGAGTGTCACAAGCAGATATTAGTCAAATCTAGGTAAAGAACACTGGACAGCTGTGAAGAATATTCTTAAGTACTTGAGAAGAATTAAAGATTTATTCTTGGTTTTTGGAGGATCATCAGAGTTGAAGATAGAAGGGTACACAGATTCAGACTTCATGACTGATATCGATGATAGAAAGTCAACATCTGGATATGTATTCTTGTGCAATGGTGGTATGGTGAATTGGAAGAGTTCTAAACAACCGATCATTGCTGACTCTACTATGGAAGCTGAATACATCGCCGCATCTGAAGCTGCTAAGGAAGGCTTCTGGTTCAAGAAATTCATTGCAGAATTAGACGTGATGACATCAGATGCCATAACACTCTACTGCGATAATAATGGCGCCATAGCTCTAGCTAAGGAGCCAAGGTCTCATCAGAAGTCCAAGCACATAGAGCGGCGCTTCCACCTCATACGCGACTATGTTGAGAAGAAGTATGTCGAAGTGCAGAGAGTAGACTCCGCGGACAACGTGGCAGACCCGTTCACTAAACAGCTAAGTCAGCAAAAGACTGAAGCCCACCTTGAGAAGATGGAACTAAGATATATGACTGATTGGCTTTAGTGCAAGTGGGAGATTGTTAGATGTATGCCCTAAAAGCCAATTTTGGCTGATACATTATTAATTCTAGGACATAATTTGTACTTGACTTTATTATTATTGAATAAATGAAAGGCATCTTTTTCATTCATATTATTATTGTGTCTATGAATCGTCCAAGAAATTAATAAGATGATGATGCATATTCTCAAGAGTTGAGAATTTGAGCCATGTATCATTAGTGATTAATTTCTAAACGCTCCTGATCGATGGATCATCACGAGGACGGTGATCGATCCGATGAGATCAGTGCACACATTACTTTCCCTATGGATGGACGAGACTCGAGTTCACGGTGTGGAGACACTGAAGTAATAGTGAAGGTGCTTGCTAGAGAACAAGGGTACTGAGCGTGACCAAGACAAGAAGTCACTTGGATGTCTATCCACTCGTCAGTGACTTGCTTGATGTTGCAGTAGTGTGACTGGTCTTTGACCTTCGATGCTTCGGCTACTCACAGTGAGGTTATTGTAGTTTGACTGCACATATACATGGTCTCTAGCCATATGGGTCCATGCAGTGTAGATTGGCTGCAGTAGGTTCACTGTAGGAGTAGGGTATGCACCTATAAGAAATCTATCGACCTTAATAGATAAGGAGAGATCCTATGTGATTTATAAGACTGAGTTCGTAAGACCTCGGCCGGGGCAGATTGCACAGTGGAGAAAGAGTTCTCCGCTCTCGAACTTAAGTCGAATAAATCTTGACATATGACAGGCGATGGGGTTTGACGAGTTGTCCATGACCTCCGTCCTGTAGGGATCCACGATAGTAGGACTGTATCACATGATAACTGCACCTAGAGGTTCATCATTTTATTCTGCTGGGTAGCCACTACATGCTGTTAGGTGTCACTGGTGGATGGTGGGACTCACAGGGATTATCTCGATGATCGATAAACCCTAATGAGTAGAGTTGGAATCGTTCCGATCCATTGAAAGGAGTTTTCAATGATATTGTGATAGAGATCACAATATATCTCACTACCAGTCAGAATAGAACCTATGGGGTCACACACACTAGAGGCATTGACCGATCCGATGGTTGAAAAGTGATTATGAATCACGAGTAATCAATTCGATTGATAAGAAGTTGAAGAAGGAATGAGAATTGATTAATTGGACTTAAAACACGAATCCTACTTGGAGTAGAATTCCTGGAGTCCTAATTGGATTAGGACTGGGAGTCCTACTTGGAGTAGGACTGGGATTCCTACTTGGAGTAGGATTCCTACAATCCTAATTAGATTAGGATTTTTGAATTCAATTTGGATTCCTACTTAGAATAGGATTCCTAGAAGTCCTAATTGGATTAGGACTTCGGATTCAAATAAGAGTCCTAATTGGATTAGGACTAAAATTAAATAAGTCCTAACTTGGATTAGGATTTCTTAAGTCACAATTAATTATTAATCAAATGAATCAAGATGACTCCTAATTAGATTAGGATTGAAGGGTTCAATTGAGTCATGGTTCATTAAGTCCTAATTGGATTAGGACTTACCTAGATTAAACCCAAATTGGTTCACCCTTGGACTAAGCCTAATTGGATTAGGACTTAACCACATTAGGGCATCCAAATTCTTACTTAATGAGGATTAGGGCAACCATGAAGGAGGGGCACACGCCCCTCCTCCTTTTCTTTGCTTGGGGCGGCAACACAAGAGGGGCCGGCGCCCCTCTTGGAAGGTGATCAAGGGCTCCTAATTTGTAGGAGCCCTTCATGCCTTTAAAAGGACTTGTGGGCGGCACCTAGGGCACACTTGAAGCCCTCTTCCTCCAAGCCGTGGCCACCCCTCTCCCCTCCTTGTTTCAGTCGCAAGCAAGGAAGAACAAAAGAAGGACTTGGTGGCCTTCTTCCTCCACCCTTCCTTCTTCCAACGCAGGGAAAAGATAAAGGCTGAAAAGCCAGGTGATCTTCTTCCTTGGTTGCTCCTTCTTCCTCCTCATCTCAAGCATATTCAAGAGTTGAAAGAAAGAGAGGAGATCAGCCATTAAAGTTATCTCTGCAAGGGAGCTAGCACCCCAGGGAGATAGAAAGCTTGGATCGGTTCCTGCTTCGTGTGGATACCCGTAGAGGCCGGTACTTGAACGGCTTCAAGCGAATCTTCATCCAAAACCACGATCATCAGTTTGCGGTGATCATCTATCCGCACAAGGTGAAGATCTGATCTTCCTAAGTTTTTAAAAGTATTTAATCCTTACCCATCTACGAACGGTTCATGAAACAACGTTCATGAGATGAACGTCGATCCCGCTTATGTCGAGTCTGCTGCCATCTGAATTTTTTTTGAATTTTCTGCAGCATGGGCGGGTTCCCAACACAGATGTGGATGCCAAGATGTGGCACCATCAACTTGGACACATGAGCCATCAAAATATGGTGGCTATGCATTAGATGGGTAAGCTGCAAGGTCTTAAGGCGGTCACGCTAGATTTCTGCGAGGACTACATTCTCAAAAAGCAGAAGAAAGTGTCTTTCAGCAAAGATGATCAACCTCAGAAGCCAAAAAAGCTTGATCTCATGCACACTGACGTGTGGGGTCCTGCTCAGGTATCTTCAATTGGTGGAGCTCAGTATTTTCTGACCTTTATTGATAATGCTACCAGGAAGTTATGAGTATTCTTCTTGAGACACAAATCAGAGGTATTTGGTGTCTTCAAAAGATGGCGAGCATTGGTTGAACTCGAGACAGGAAAGAGAAAGTGAGCTCGTAACTAAGAAAGCCGGTATCAGAAACATTGAAGTGCTTGAGATTTGACAATGGTGGTAAATACTGCAGCAAAGAATTGAAAATTACTGTGCAGAGGCTGGAATAATTATGCTGAAAACTATCCAGGAACACCGTAGCAAAACGGAGTTGTTGAAAGGATGAACAGGATGATCAACGAGCGTGGCAGAAGCATGAGGATACATGCTGGATTGCCACAATAATTTTGGACAGAGACGGTTAATACTGCTACATATTTGATCAACAGAGGGCCATCTAAGAAGCTACAACTTGGGATTTCTGAAGAAGCATGGATGGGGAAGAAGATTGACTTGGTGCACCTACGAATTTTTGGTTGTACCACATACCTTCATGTGGATTCCACTAAAAGAGGTAAACTAGATGCCAAATCAAAAAGATGCATCTTTGTTGGATATGGTGGTCATCAGTTTGGATACAGATTTTGGGATCCAAAAAATAGAAAAATCATCACAAGTAAAAATGTGATCTTCAACGAAAACGAGATGCAGAAGAACCCAGTTTTAGAAAAAAACTTAACAAGCCAAACTTTGTAGATCCTGAAGAGTAGTCTACAAATTCTGATCAGAAGGTTCAGTCTGGGCAAGAGACGGAAACTACAGTTATGGCACCCCCTCCACAGTTAAGAAGATCCACCCATACCACACACAAAAAGCATCCTTAACGATATGACGAGACTCTTAGCTATTTGCTGCTCACAGATAGTGGTGATCCTGAATGCTATCAAGAAGCATTGCAGGTTGACGCCAAGGAGTGGGAGTTTGCCATAGATGACGAGATGAAGTCATTGGAGCAGAATCAGACATGGGATCTGATGGATCTGCCGAAAGGTAAAAAGGCACTGTCAAACAAGTGGGTTTACAGGCTAAAGGAAGAACATGACGGTAAGAAGCGATACAAGGCCAGATTTGTTGTCAAAGATTTTTAATAGATAGCTGGTGTCAACTTTACAGAAATATTTTCTCCTATAGTGAAGATGAGCACTATTCGAATGGTGCTGAGCATGGTAGCTGCAGAAGATCTACACTTGGAGCAGCTTGATGTGAAGACAACTTTTCTTCGTGGTAATCTCGAGGAAGAGATCTACATGCAGCGGCTTGAGGGATATGTTAAGGGTGACTTAGTTTGCAAGCTGAAGAAGAGTTTATATGGATTAAAGCAAGCACCCAGACAGTAGTATCTCAAGTTTGATAGTTTCATGCTTCAGATAAGTTACAAGAGATGCAGTGAAGATCATTGTTGCTACTTCCAGGACTTCGGGCCATATTATATTATCTTGTTGTTGTATGTTGACGGTATGCTAGTTGCAGGTTCTAGCATACGTGAGATTGCAAAACTGAAGATGGAGCTATCCAGAAAATTTGCAATGAAGGATCTAGGAGCAGCAAAATAGATCCTTGGCATGCGGATCACCAGAGATAGGTCCAAGCACATCCTTAGACTATCTCAAGTATAGTACATTTGCCGAGTACTTAGAAGGTTTGGCATGGAGGGTGTCAACAGTTAGCACTCCAATAGGTGCCCAGTTCAAACTTTCAAAGGGGCAAAGTCCAAAGACAAGGGAGGAAGCTGAGGACATATCTAGAATCCCATATGCATCGGCGGTAGGGAGCTTGATGTACGCAATGGTGTGTGCACGACCAGACATTGCTCAAGCAGTGGAAGTAGTGAGTCGCTTCATGAGTTGCCCAAGTTTGGAGCATTGGAGAGCAATCAAGTGGATACCCAGGTATCTAAAGGGCATAGAAAGCATGGCGCTATGCCATGAAGGATCTGAGTTTCAGCTACAAGGATTTGTAGACTCAGACATGGTAGGAGACTTGGACGGTAGGAGAAGCACGACAGGTACTTGTTCATCCTGGTCGGTGGGGCTGTCAGATGGATCTCCAGGTTATAGCCGATTGTTGCACTATCGACGACAGAAGCTGAATACGTGACGGCCACAGAGGCATGCAAGAAATTGATATGGCTTCAGAACTTGATGAAAGAGATTGGAAAGGAGCAGAAAGATTGCAGGCTGTACTCTGACAGTCAAAATGAAATTCATCTAGCAAAGAATTCAGCCTTTCATGCGAGGACGAGGCATATTGATATACAGTATCACTTTGTGAGGTCGATGCTTGAGTAGAAGCTTGTCAGGCTTGAGAAGATCCACACTAGTGAGAATTCTATGGACATGTTGACAAAGGTCGTCACGATGGAGAAGCTGAAAGCGAGTTCAGTTTTTGTTAGTCTTTTTTGAAAACATTGAGGAGGTACTATCTCGATTCAGTTATAGTGGGAGCAAAGGAAACGAGAAGGCACACCTAAGGTCTCCAAGTGGGAGATTGTTGGAGTGTGTGGAGACCCAAGGTGTTTTAGATTGCACGTGGATGCATTCCGAATCGAAATCTTGCATGTAGAAAGCTTCTATAGGTTTCAGTAGTAGTGTCGACCCCAGCAATTCAAGAGTCGACTCGCACTGGGCTGGAGTCGACTCGCGCTGTGCCGGAGTCGACTCGTACTTTATCCAGATTTTGGATGTTTCTGTCTCGCCTAAGAGAGTCGACTCGCGTAGTTCAGGAGTCGACTCGCACTATGCGGGAGTCGACTCATGCTTTGCCGGAGTTGACTCGCACTGTGCGGGAGTCAACTCATGCTTTGCCGAAGTCGACTTGAAGTATGTCTAGATTTCAGACGTTTCTGTCTCACCTGAGAGAGTCGACTCACGCTGCGATGGAGTCGACTCGATGTCGGAGAGTCAACTCCAGGTCGTACGGGATTTTTGGAAATTTGCTGAAACGAACGAAAAAGAGTGTTATTTTTGGGATCTCAAGGATATAAATTCGTGGCCAAAAAGTCTTTGAGAAAAAATGAATGGCTGTGACGGCTAGGGTTACAAACCAGAGAGAGAAAGATATAAAAACGTGAGAGATTGAGAGGAAGAATTTTTTTCTCTTGTAAAAAGGAAGAAGTTTGTCTCTCCTTTGTTCGAGCAATCGGTTTGTGATTGACTCGGAATTGTGTTCTCCGTTGTAATTGTTCTACTGCAATAGAATCGGGCGGTCTTGAGGAAGTAGGCAAGTTTTGTCGAACCTCGGTAAATTTTGGTGTGTCATGTCAACTATCTTTCATAGTGATTTATTTCGTATTATTTTTCATCTTGTACAAGATGTAAGATCCTGCAATTCCACGTTAGGATTGTCCTTCCCAACAAGTGGTCGAAGCCTGCTGGAGATTTCGGGCTCTCCTTGTTAGTTCATCTTCGAACAAGTGGTACCTGAGCATACCGCAGCTTCCAACACTAGGGCTATGAGCCATAAGCGATGGTTTAACTTCCTCCCTAGCCACTTGATGCATCATCACTACTGCTCCCATGTGACTGTAAGCATGAGAGCTCCCTATTATCTTATCTAATGCTCCTTCACTCTCTCTAATGGTGCTTTGCTTTTGCCTTTGCCTTTCTTCTTAGCTGCTTGTTTTTCTGTCCCACTCTGCTCTATCTCTACTACGATGATCAACCATGCCCTGTTGATTGGCTGGACCTGGTAGAGTGGTGGCCTCACCTCTCTTAATCAAATTAATAGGAGGATGTATCAGATATGGATTCATCTAACGATCTAAACCCCACTGACCCCTCTACTTGATTTGCTAGATGTGAGTGTGGGATGTTATGTTCTGCCCATGGATCCGCATCCACCCAGTCTTGCCGATTACAATGCTAACTGATCATGGAGGCAATTCTTGCTCGTTAAGCTTTGGCTCCTACTGCTAGTCCTCAAGCCAACCAATCATCGAATTCTCATCCTCTTTTACAAAATCATTATGGAGAGGATCATTATAATCCAGCTACATTTTTTCCTTGATGCACTTAAGCCTCAACTTTAGATTGTAATGCATGTAGACAAGATCATTAAGGTGTTTCTATGTAAGACGATTCATTTATTGGTTGTAGATCAGGGCGAATATGGACAAATTGCGTTCACAACCACTGAAGCACAGCATCTGAAAGATAATCTGAAATAGCAAGCGGGTTAAGATGTTGGGCTAACCACTAGAAATGAAACCACCACTTAGCTACAAACTCATTGAACAAAATTATATATAAGATGATGGTAACTATAAAATGTTAAGTTTATCTACCAACCATCTAGTATGAGTTGGCTATTGTGTTCGCTGGAATATGGTTAAAGTGGAACTAAGATATGATAGCTCTCCATATGTCTTTCTTTTTATCCTTCACCAGCATGGTATCAATTCTCTACTGCTTTGTATCCCTATTAGGGAAGGCATCTAGATCAAGATCGTGGATAGCGGCCTCTGGTGGTATCTCTTTGGAGCAGGACTTCTTGCATTTGCTGCCGAACACTCCCAACATAGATGCTACGCCCTTCTCACTTCTATTGACGGCCATCCTGATTGAGGGGATCCTTACGAACTCTGGCTCTGCCTCGTCAGCCCTTGAACCAAAGCCTGACTCATACCATAAGGGTTCAAATTGAGCCCTATGCCTGTCCATCACTTTATACAACTATTGGTCATCTTAACTTGCCTAGATGGCAATCTCGATTTGTGCCTCCTCATCATATGGAACAAATGTCAGAAGTATGCCCTAGAAGCCAATTTGGCTGACGCATTATTTTGTTCTGGGATATAAATTTATACTTGACCTAATAATAAATTTATTAGGATGGGCATTCTTTTCATTCATGTTCTTATATGTCCATGGCTGGGGAAAGCATCAAGACTTGAAAGTTTCAGACGACGACAAATCACTATAAGTGCTAGAAAGAAAAGAAAGAGTCAAGCAAGAATCATCCAAGGAATTAATAAGATGATGACACGTATTCTCAAAAGTTAAGAATTTGAGGCATGTGTCATTGGTGATTAATTCCTAAATTGCTCCTGATCGATGGATCCATCATGCGGGACAGTTTTCAATCCGCTGAGATTAGTGCACAGATCACTTAGTCAGATGGATGAGTCTTGAGTCCACAGTGTGGGGACACTAGAGTGATTGTGCAAGTGCTTGTTAGAGAACAAGGATACTGAGCGTGACCAAAGCAAGTAGTCACTTGGATGTCTATCCACTCGTCAGTGACTTACTTAATGCTGCAGTTGTATGACTGGTCCTTTGACCTGCGATGCCTCGGCTATTCACAGTGAGGTTGTTGTAGTTTGACGAGCACATAAACATAGGGCCTATCCATTTGGATCTTTGTGGTGCAGATTGACTGCAGTAGGTTCATTATAGGAGTAGGGGTGCATCTAGATGGAATCTATCGACCTTGATAGATTAGGAGAGATCCTATATGATTTATGAGACTGAGTTCGTAAATTCTTGGCCAAGGTAGTTTTTGGAAAAAGAGTTTTCCAATCTCGAACTGGAGTCGAATAAATTTTACATATGATAGATGATGGGGTTTGACGAGTTATCCATGACCTCCATCCTATCGGGATCCACGATAGAGGGACTATATCATACGCTAACTGCACCTAGAGGTTCATCTATTTCATTCTGCTGGGTTGCCACTACATGCTGCTAGGTGTCACTGGTGGATTGTGAGACTCAGAGGCATTCACTTGATGATCAGTGAATCCGAATGAGAAGAGTTGAAATTGTTCCAACCCATTGAAAGGAGTTTCAATGATATTGTGATAGGGATCACAATATATCTCCCTACCAGACAGAATAGAAGCTATGGGGTCACACACAATAGAGGATCTGATTGATCTAATGGTTGGATTGTGATTTAAAATCACAATAGTTTGTATTTATCAATTTGATTGATAATTGGTTTAACCCACTAAGAGTTAGTCAGTTGAAGAAGGAATTAATTGCAATTGGATTGCAATTTGATTGAATCAATTGGACTTAATTAATTGGACTCGATCTTATTTGATAAGGTTCAAGAGTCCTACTTGAAGTAGGACTCCTAGAGTTCTAATTAGATTAGGACTTCAAATTATTAGAGTCCTACTTGGAGTAAGATTCCTAAAAGTCCTAATTGGATTAGGACTAAAATTATATTAGTCCTAATTGGATTAGGATTCCTAGAGTCCAAATTTATTTTGGTCTAATAGATAAAGATGACTCCTAATTGGATTAGGATTCATGTGAATCAAATAGGGAGACTAATTAGGTCCTACTTAGATTAGGATTCAATGAACCAAGGACTACCTAAATTCTAATTTGATTAGGATTAGAAGGGAGGGGCTCTTGCCCCTCCCTTCCTCGGATGCTCCCGGGATCCGCATCCCGGATGGCCGGGACGCGTGACCCGGATGGACGGGACTCGCGTCCCAGATTTCCGGGACGCGA